>NC_057802.1:430335793-430635793 GCF_018294505.1 Triticum aestivum
TGGAGGAGGGGGCAAGCTCCGGCGGCTCGGACTCCCGTGTCCATGGCGGACACGGCGGCGCGGCGGCGTCCCGTGCGCGGAGAGGAGAGAGGCGCGGGGTGGGCCGGCGGCCTGGCGCGGCTGGGCTCGGCTCGGCGGCGCGCGCGTTTTTTTTAATACGTTCCGCGGAAAAATTCGTAGAAAAATAAATAAAAGTCAGAAAAATGTAAAATAAATTTTCCCCGTCTAGTTAAAAAATCTAGAATAGGGTGAACATTTTTTTAACACAAAATAAATATTTTGAAAACATGCAATATTTTTAATGCAATAAAAATTGCAAATAAAATCCAAATAAATTCCAATAAATGATTTTAACATTTTTCCTCCAGTATTTCAATTGTTTTGGATAAGTCATATTTTCTCCTCTCGTTTATTTTTAAAATGAAATATTTTTCCGGAGAGAAAATAATTAAAACCCAAAATCCTCGTCTTATTATTTGATGAAAATCAAATATGAAAATTCGAGAAAATCCCCAACTCTCTCCGAGGGTCCTTGAGTTGCTTAGGATTTATCAAGGATTTGTCAAAATGCAATAAAACATGATATGCAATGATGATCTATGTATAACATACCAAATTGAGAATTTGGGATGTTACAGAAAATAGGTGGGAGTGGTCCTTCCGTAGATCTTCCTCTCGCTCCCAGGTGGCTTCATCTTCCGTGTGGTGACTCCACTGGACTTTGCAAAACTTGATGACCTTGCTGTGGGTAACTCGGCTGGCATACTCAAGAATCTTAACTGGTTTCTCCTCATAGGTCAAATCACTTTCCAGCTGAATCGCTTCCAGTGGCACAATATCTCTTTGTGGTATCTCAGCCATCTCTGCGTGGCACTTCTTCAACTGAGAAACGTGAAATACATCATGTACTCCAGACAATCCTTCGGGCAATTCCAGCTTGTAAGCAACCTCTCCCATACGTTCCAACACTCTGTATGGTCCGATAAAACGGGGCGCTAACTTTCCCTTAACTCCAAAACGCTTCACTCCTCGAAGTGGTGATACTCGAAGATACACTCGGTCTCCGACTTCGTGAACTGTCTCCTTTCGTTTAGAATCAGCATAACTCTTCTGCCTGGACTGGGCTACCTTGAGCCTGTCGCGAATCAACCTTACTTTCTGTTCAGACTCCTTAATCAAATCTGGTCCAAACAGCTGACAGTCTCCAACTTCGTCCCATAACAACGGTGTTCTACACCTCCTTCCGTACAAGGCTTCGAAAGGGGCCATCTTCAAACTGGTCTGATAACTGTTGTTATAAGAGAACTCTGCATATGGCAAATTATCGTCCCAACTAGATCCATAATCTAGTGCACATGCTCTCAACATGTCCTCCAAAATCTGGTTGACTCTCTCGGTCTGTCCATCTGTCTACGGGTGAAAAGCTGTGCTAAATTCCAGCCTGGTTCCCAATGTTTCATGTAACTACTTCCAAAACTTCGAGGTAAATTGGGTTCCTCTGTCTGATACAATGGTCCTCGGAACTCCATGCAAACATACGATCCTGGTCATGTATATCTTTGCCAACTTAGCACTGGTGTAAGTGGTCTTCACTGGAATGAAATGAGCCACTTTCGTCAAACGGTCGACTACAACCCATATCGAGTCATAGCCTGAACGAGTCCTGGGTAATCCTGTGATAAAATCCATGCCTATTTGATGTTTTTAGTGACTGACATTTAGGGCCTACCTATCATAATGAATAAGCATACGGGTACGCGGATATGCGGGTATGGGTATTGCCGTCCCATACCCGTACCCGGCTTACCCGATGGATATAGTTTTTGTCCCATTTATAAACCCATGGGTAATTTTTCTTCCCAAACCCTTACCCTAATAGGGTTTTTACCCGCCGGGTTCGCAGGTAGCGTGTACCCATTGCCATTTGGACTTCTGTCGATGGAGTTGCTCAGTTGAGGTGGACGACGTCACGGCAGGAGGAGGACAAACCACACAAAGTTTTCTTCGACACCTACCTGTAACTAAAGTAATTCTGTAAGGGCTTCTTTGGCTTGCAGGATTCTAAAAATGTAGGGATAGGAAAAACACCAGAATAGGATAGGAATGCACGTGGGAAACAAAGCATTTGTAAACACAGGATTTCTGTCAACTTGGGTGTTTGGTTCAGAGGAATTGGAAGAGCAGAGGAATGCAAAGAAACATGGCCAAATTAAAGTGAAACCATATGAAAGCGTGTACAGTTAGAATGTTATTCTGCCACTAATGCACTTGGTCTTGTTTTCATGCATAGGATTTTGAAAAGTAGGTCCCGGTGGATGTTTTTCTCCATTCCTTTCAACAAAATGCATGAATAATTGAATAGTAGAGTGCCATAGGAAAATTTCCTATTGCTATGTTTTTCCTTTGAACCAAAATAGCCCTAATGGACCGACATGAATGTAGAGTAATAAGTGATGCGACAAGTGCACAACCTCTGCCGTAGCCGTGTCGACCTCGGCATCATTGGGTTGGTCGCTGAAGAAGTTGAGGCAGAGGTGGCTGTCAGAGGTGTGGAGGAAGATCTGAGGAATCTATAGACGGCGTCCAGGGCACTGCTCTGTTGTGATGGATGCTTCCATCGTTGGTGTAGCTCCGGCGAGCCGTAAGACGTCGAGGCTGAAGCAGTACAAGATAGACATCGTTAATCTCAAGTGGGATTCTAATAGCATCTCCAATAGATGATGTAAAATACATTACCAAAAGGTGATAGATATAAAATTTACATCACCAAAAAACACCTGACTACAACTTTTGACTCTAGATTTAACTGTCGAAACTGAAATTTACTGTGGAATCTGAATGTTACTGTCGAAACTGAATGCACTGGTAGCACAGAGGCACTTCACATCTAGTTTAGGCCGCTCGAGCACTAGTAGTAAGAAACAATGATCTAAATCAGCAGGCGATCAACGGGGAACACCACTACAAAAAAATACACTTCCGTGATGATACGTGTTTGTCACAGTAGGTCACGTATTTTTGTCATGCATGTACATTCATGACGATTTTATGACAGAATCAAGATAGTCATACCTGTGTTGTCATAGAAGTGTTCCATGACATTACCAAAATTATCATCACAGAAGTGTCCACTTCCTTGACGATAAATCACGCGTCATAGAAGTGCTTTCGTCAAGGGTGACTGACATGTGGCATCCACCGTAATGGGTAGCCGTTAAGCTATCGGGTCCGGTTTTGGATCCGATAACCCGTTAACAGCCCGGACCAATGGCAATTTTCACGTGTAAAATTCTCATTGGCTGAAGGAAACACGTGTTAGCTCGTCATTGGGTCAGATAGGCGCCTATGATATGTCAACACGTGCGTCGGCCCACCACTGGCCCATTTAGCTTACAAAGGCCGGCCCTTTTGACTTGGTCAAAAGTTAGCGGGCCGGCCCATGAAAAGCCTGTTAACGGTCCGTTCGCAAATGGCCCATTTTACGGCTCGATAACTCACGACCCACTAGGGCCTCCCCGAAATCGGCCCAACAGCGTCATGTGGGCCGTCGAATATAACACCAGCCCATTTCACTTTCGGCCCATGTATAGCCCACAACGTCTTTCGGCCCATATGAGGCCTTTCATATCTTTAGGCCCTTTAGTGGCCCACGGGGACTCTAGCCCATAATGAATATTAAATTTATTTGTACCCATTAACGGCCCATGATTCACATGGGCCGTTTCCAGCCCGTGTTAGCTTTCGGCCTACTGACGGCCCATACGTTCTTGGGATCCTTTCCGGCCCTCAATTACTTCCGGCCCGTTACTGGCCTATTCCCCTAATGGGCCAAATTCAGCCCGTGGCTAGAATCGGCCCGTTTGTGGCCTGTTAACCCGTTGCGCCGTTTCCAGCCCATCCTATATTTTGGCCCATTAACGACCCATTATGCCTATGACAGAATTAAGCCTTTGCCGTCTTCCGGCCTGTTAACGACCCGTTACCGTGCTGGCCCGATACCAATTACGCCCCTTTACGGCCCATGTGGACCCATTTATCCGACGGCCCAAGGCCCACCAATTCTACGGCCCGTTGGAGGCCCATTTATCTGACGGCCCGTAGGAGGCCCATGGATCCTACCGCGTGTAGCACGGTCAAGGTTACCACGGTCCGTATATGGCCCAATGGTTGTTGCAGCCACTAACAAACTAGGGAAGCAGAAGACTAGGAAATAAATAAGCCCGAAACTAATGCTAGGCTATTAAGGTGATTGCACAGATTACATCCATTGGGCATCAAAGTTCGCCACCAGTGCAAATATAGGGAACACCCTACACTATACAAAAATGGCTTGCTGTTTTCTTCAGCCGGTGGCTGCATGTTAAGAACAAATTTTGTATCGCAACAAAACAAATTACAACCATAAAACAAAAGGAAGGTTGGCATAAAAGTTAACAGTCTAGTAGATAAATGCACCACCAGAAGTTAAGAAGCTCAGTTCATTTGACCTGACTGTTATGTTTTCATGTTGTATTGTCCGATGGAGCACCATAACCTTCACCTTCATTTCTCCTAGGCTCCTAAACAACATAGCAAATGTCTGATAGTATGGTTTCAAAACCATGCATATCTTGACGACATCGAACAATGGCTGTCCTTGTTTCACAAAGGGTCTCTGTTAGGGAATGGACTTGTGTCTGGAGCGCAGATATAACATTGTTTTGAGCTTGCATATCTTGATCATGAGGCAGTTTGGACGAGATTGCCTTAACAACCAACCCAGTATTACGCAGGAACGTGCTTTTGGCACTATTAGTGGACAGGTACTGACCCACTACAGCAAGAGGTGACATTGCAGTTATAGTTACCTCGTCACCTTCAGAAGGTGGTGGTTCCACCATTTTTTCCATAGCTTGCTGAAAAGTTGAGTTTTTACATTAGTAGTACCAGAAGAGAAGATATTAAGGAGGCAGCAAAACCAAACAAAATAGCTTCGGTCTATATACAGAACTTATTTTGGTGAACCCATGTAAAATATTAGTTGTATTTTACTGCAAAGTACATAATAAAACCAGGTTCCAAACATACGACGATGTACCATGGCTAATGTATTGTCTATTTCTTCACATTGTATTGACAGCTAAGGATAAAGACACAAAGTTTATAATACGGTAAGCATAGTATGACATCATTCATATCACAAAACAACTGAGAACAGACAAACAGGCAATTGTAACATTGTGTGGGCAAGTCCAGCACGGAACTAGATTACAGATCAAGATCAAAGGAACATCACTCCTCTCTTTTAAACCTTGTAAGGTGCAATGATATGCTAAGACAATTGTGTATAAAATTGAAAAGAGTAATAGACATTGGCTGCAAACCATGCAGTTCAATGCAGAAGTTAGAGTAAGTAGTAGTTAAAAGGCATGAGGATTAAGGACTTACAATAGTGGCTTTGACTGGTGTAGTCATGCCCTTCGTCTTGCTGGTGTGACAGTCCTTGAAGATCTCCACAACATTTGGTTCAGGTACTTTTTGGTCCTTGCGGGCTTTCCCCTGCATTTGGAACAAGTCAATATAGATCTGATAATATGGTACAATGAAAAGAGCGAAACAACAGCTAATTACAAGAGCCTCACAGTGTGCAATATAGCTACGAGATCCTGTCGTCTGTTGGAATTTCACTTTCGTACGGTTGGCCTTGTTCTTTGAACAGTTCACCTACAAGAAGATAGATTTGTGAGGCACATGCGTAAATAGGAGTTCAACATGTGATCTGATCACATACATATAACATACCTGATACTTTGGATCAGACTAGTGTTTAATGAGTCCTCTCCAG
The DNA here is from genome assembly GCF_018294505.1 of Triticum aestivum. Lineage (NCBI taxonomy): Eukaryota > Viridiplantae > Streptophyta > Magnoliopsida > Poales > Poaceae > Triticum > Triticum aestivum. Next base: position 430,341,618 of record NC_057802.1, read on the forward strand.
TCTTCATCCGATATATTTTCCACTGGAGATGTTTGGGCACATGCGTAAATTATGGGAGTCTCATTATCAGCAACCTAGAAAGTATGGGACAGAGCAAGACGATATTACTAGTTTCCATACATAACCATACTTACAGATAAATGGTCAAGGAAGGTGTTGAACTAGGTTTCGTCTTTGTCATTCCTGTACTGAATCCATGTTGGGAGGATACGTACATGACACCTAATGGCAACCGCTACCTCTGATACTAACTTGGCTGACTCTGTAGCATCACGTGGCCTTTTTAAACCTGCCTCAAAACGGATCTCCATTCTTCCTCCTCTAGATTTAGTTAACCTATCGAGCATTATCTCTGATGTTTGTTTCCTGTTGCGCCTAGGTGCTAGTCCAACAACGAACATAGGAAATGTTAGTGTACATCAAACTGTCAGACTACATATAAAGAAGCATGCAACTGTAACTTGACTCCAGCAACTACCTTCTTGCTGTTGAAGCTCACAAAGTTCATCTGATCTTACCAACTCGTCTTGTGTCAAGAGTGCTTCGGAAGTAGTGTCAGGTGGCAAGGGAGCTTGGGAACGTGCTGCTAGCTGAGTTGCCGAACAGTAACTCGTGCAGCTGGTGGTATTGTGGAAGGTGTTGCAACAACTAGGGCTGTCCATGCTTGTTTGGTGGCAGCTATTGGTTTCTGTTTGGCTTGTTCTGCATCTCGTGTAACACGGGATACCCCGTTTGTAGAATTTTCTGCTGGACTTTGACCTTCTATTGCACCATCAGTACCAGCAGAATCTGCATGATTATTCCGCTTCCATTTCTGTGTGTCCTTAGTACTAACACCATCCCCTATTATTCTGTGTTCCTTCCTCTTTCTCTGTGCCATGTTAAGTCAAGCCAACAAGAAAAAGGAATAACAATTTAGTTCTTCAGAACAAATTGATGCGTGATACAGACGAACTGAACTTTGATGTTAGACAACCACATGATAGGAGGATGTAATATGTACGAAAAACAGGACGGCATAAGATAATCAAAACTATGATGTGTAAACAAATCAGAAGACATTTCACTAAATTAGAAGCAATGCAATGGAAGGTAGACACCATATGAAAGATGCTACAAATATCGCTCTGCCAAGTTAACAATATCTCGTCATAACTGGCGTTTAAACAAATGTGAAGCAGTACAAGAAATAAATCATATGCAAGATGCAAACAACATCACACTACCAAGTTAAAGGTCTCTCGTCATTAGTGCCATTGCGTATTCACAGCTTATGATGTGTAAACTAAGCAGAAGGCATTTCAACAAATTAGAAGCAATGAAAGCTAGACACCATATGAAAGATGCAACGAATATCACTTTACCAAGTTAAAACTATCTCGTCATAAGTGCCATTTCAACAAATGAGAAGTAGTACAAGCTAGAAAAGAATGCGAGATGTAAGGTAAACACATGATACCAGGATGGAATATGTATGAAAAATAGGACGGCATGGCATATTCACAACTGTTTGTGTAAACTAAGCAGAAGCCATTTCAACAAATAAGAAGCAATGCAAGCTAGACACCGTATGCAACATGCAAGACAATATCACACTGCCAAGCTAGAGAAAGCACCTGGGATGCCGGTTTTGCCGGAAGACCGCCATCAGTCCCTGCTTATTTTTCCTTCCTCTTTCTTAGTTGTATTGCCTTGTCATGTCAAACCCATAAGAAAAATGAATAAAAATTCGCTTTTCAGAACTCATTGACGCAGGATGCTAACGAGCACTACTTTAATGTAAGGCGGCCGCATGATAGGACGATTGAATGTGTAAGAAAAAAGGACAACATTGCATATTCACAGCTATGATGTGTAAACTAAGCAGAAGGCATTTCAACAAATTAGAAGCAATGAAAGCTAGACACCATATGAAAGATGCGACGAATTTCACTCTACCAAGTTAAAACTGCCTCGTCATAAGTTCCATTTCAACAAATTAGAAGTAGTACAAGCTACAAAAGAATGCGAGATGTAACCTATATCACACTCCCAAGTCAAACATGTCTTATGATAAGTGATTGTTGCAGGTTACACAACAGTAGTACTTTGATGTAAGAACATGGTGTGATAGACATATATTATATGTTCTAGAAACAGGAACACGTGTCTTATTCACAAGTATAATGTGTAAAGTAAGCAGATGGAATTCAACAAAATTAGAAGCAATACAAGCTATACATCATACATAACATGCAACCACATATAACAGTGCCAAGTTAGAGGGAGCACTTGTGATGGTTGAGAGTGCAATCATACCCTTACATCATGTTTTGATGTTGATGACAATATACATGTAGGGGACTAACTATGTTTGTCAAGTAAATCTCAGGTGTTAGTCCCCGGTTAATCAAAGTGTGTGGATCAAGAGCATACGAAGTGATTTTACTCAAGGATGAAGTATCAAAATTGATTACATATTTGTTTTCTTGAGTATAGGATCCCGCACTATTAAGAGGGGATCGATAGGGTTAGTTAAAGACTTGCTCTTGCCACAAACCTCCTTCCCAAAAATGTTTTAGTTCCTCCTTTACTCTCTCTGGCATGTTATGTCTCTGACCTGCCGGATGTTCGGGCCTCACGCCGGATATCCGGCCTGCTCGCCGGATATCTGGACCTAGCCATCCAGAGAGCACGTTGTGCTAGTGCTGTTTGCCGGATGTCCGGGCTCTCCTTGGACCCAGGATTTCCGGGCTTACTTACCGGACGTCCGGCTTGTGCTATCTAGAGGGCGTTTTAATTTGATGAACTTGCCGGTTGTCCAGCCATGTGCCGGATGTCCGGGGTTTCCTGATATGCCGGATGTCCGGGCTTGGCCCCCGGATGTCCGGCCCCACTATTTATATCTCTGCTTCTACTCTGTTCTTCAAGTGGCTCGCCAGGCCGGATGTCCAGCCCCCATGCCCGGATGTCCGGCCTGCCCATTCACTTGCACTACAACGGCCACATTTGTGCTCACACTATATATAGCCCTCCTCCCCCACGGGAGAGGGTTGACCATTCACTTTGAAAAAACCCTAGAACACATTTCACTCTCTCCCTCACTCTTCCACACCAAATCTTAGATCCCCAAGGGATTTGAGAGCATTTGAGAGAAGTTGTACGACCAAGTGATAGATCCACTCCTTCTCCTTCTTTGCACCAAAGGAATTTGTTATTTGAGCAAGTCTTGAGCTTTTCCTCATCGTTCTTGTTACTCTTGGAGGTTGGAGACTCCTAGGCGGTAGGAGTCTTTCGGAGAGGAATCGATCATTGTGATTACCCCCGGAAAAGTTTGTGAGGGTATGGAGACCACCCCAAGGTCTACCACTAGTGGTTGAGAAATGCCTTCGTGGTGTTGTCTCAAAGGGATAATAGGGTGAGCCTTCGTGGCGTTGGTGTGCCTTCGTGGTAACATCCACCTCTTTAACGGTGATGTAGCTTCCCTCCAAGGAAGTGAACATCGACATACATCCTCGTCTCCCGGAGTTGCGGTTATCCCTAACCCTAACTCTCTACTTGTGAGTACTTGTCTCTTAGCACTTACTTATATCATATTGTGCTTGCTTTCTCACCTAGTTGTGTTACTTATTTATCTTGCTTAGCTCCTAGCATTATACTTGCAATTGTGAGGCTCACTTTCATATTCCGCATTGTTGCCTAAAATTGCTAAGTAACAATTAAAATTTGTAATTGTACCTATTCACCCCCTTTAGGTCCATCTCGATCCTTTCAATTGGTATCAGAGCCACGTGCTCTATTCTTGTGGCTTAACCGCCCTAGAGCGAGATGAACCCCGATGGGACTCCCCTTGTTGCAGATCCGAAGAGTACGGGTGCAGCTTCCACGGAAGCCAAGTCCTTCACTTCAGAGGATCTGGAACGAGCTCTTACTAAGAAAAAGGAGGAGCATGATGCTTCTCTTGAGTCCTTCGTCCAAATGAGGATAGCCACACTAACCACGATGCTTGCACCACTTTCTGGTGGTGCGGCCTCGAGGCCAGCTGTGCCTACTCCTTCACTTCTCCAACAACCTCCTAGTAATGAACACTCCAGTGTTCCTTGGCTTTATGCAAGACCTCAAATAGAGAAACCTAAGTATAACCCTCAAGGAAAACCTACTTTACTTGATGACACTACCGATTTTGCTTTATGGAGAGTTGCTATGCTGGATCATCTTCGATATGGAAATGATGAGATGTTGGAGATCTTGGAGTATGGCTACCAAGCTGTTGACCCGAAGAATCTTACTCCAAGAGAGGTATATGACAAGAATCTCAACGACGCAGCAACCATGTGCATAAGGAGAGGTATGACTGACAAGCAAAGGAGACCATACATACATATCACAAGTGCCAAGGAATTATGGGATAGCATTGTGAGGACGAAGACGGGTACCTCCACTCTCCGGCTTGCTCAATAGAAATCGCCAAGGGTCAATTGCAAAACTTTTGTATGGAGAAAGGTGAATCTCCCAAGCAACTACTTGAGCGTCTCATGACTCTCACCGACGACATCGAGTCATGTGAATGTGACAAGACTCAAGATGGATTCAACTTGACTAAGCAATTTCTCATGGATAAGTTGCTTCATGCTCTTGCTCCGTATCATCACCAAATGGTGTGGGACATAAGACTACACCATGGATTCAAGGAAATGACTCCGGATGACATCATATCCACCTTCCAACTATTTGAAGAGTCAAAGGCAAATGCTACAAAACATCTTGCCATGCATGTTACCTCAACATCAAAAATTAATCTTGCATTGAAGGCCAAGCATGTATGTGAAGAAGAGCAAAGTGAAGAAGAAGAAGAAGATGATGAGGATGAAGACGGCGATGAGATCGACTCTGATGAGAGCCCTTCATATGAAGACATTGCCCTCTTTATCAAGAAGTTTAGCGCGGGAAAATTCAAGGGAAGATTCCAGAAGAAGAAAGTGAGAAAGTGTTACAACTGTGAAGAAACCAACCACTTCTCCAGTGATTGCCCCTATGAGAAGAGAGAAGATAACCATGGTTTCCCAAGACCTTTCCCAAGAAGAAGTTGCCAAACCCCTTGAACTCAAAGCTCAAGAAGAGAGATGGGAAAGCAATGGCTGCTCATGAAGAATCCGATCCGGATGATGTAGAGTGGTGTTGCTGGAGTTGCTCAAGATTCTCAAAAAAACTTTGAGGCTAGTCAACAAGAGTGGTGATGTTGTCACCTACAACTACATGAAAGACTACAAGGGCAACACTCACAAGTGTTTAATGGCCAAGGCCGTGGTAGAAGACGGAGAGGACCAAAACTCTCTTGACAAGGTCAAGGTAACCCCACGATCAAATCCTCCTCTTTTCACTCCTTCTACTCCTAGTGATGAGTATCTTGATGCGGAGGATAATTATGAGGATGATGATATAGATGATCCCATGCTTGCTAAACTAAATAAGTTCATGTGCTCCCTCAAAGGAAAGAAGCTCACTATGTTTCGTATTCTTATGGAGATGGTGAGTAAGCACACCATCACCATTAAGGAACTCAAAACCCTCGTCACCGAGGAAAAGGAAAAATATGAAATCCTTGAGCGGAAAGTCCAATATGAGGAAGCAAGAAATGATGAACTATGCTTGAAAATTGGTGCAAACATTGATGTTCATGCTAAAGATCTTGCCTCCTTGAAAAAGGCTAAGGACTCTTGCGAAGAGTTGATGAATGATAAAAGTAAGCTTGTGAAGTCTCATGCTTCTCTCTCTAAGGATTGTGAGCTCCTATCTGTGTCTCTCAAGACTAAGGAAGAAGAGCTCACCCTTCTTACAAAGAGTTTTGAGACGCTCAAGCTTACTTATCTTGAAACTCTAGCCAAGGCTTACTCTTCTCCTATTATCAATGTTGATGCTTGTACTACTAACTCTAGTAGTGATCTAGCATCTATTCTTGAGGAGAATCGCTTTCTCAATGCTCAAATCAAGAATGGTCTCATGACATGTGCTCAAGGACAAAAGAACCTCAATGAGGTATTGAGCCAACACAATGAGGTGTTTGCCAAAGAGGGGCTTGGGTTTGACCCAAGCACAAGCAAGAAGAAGACGTCTACTCAAAAGGGCTCCACCCCTCTAAAAGAAACTTTTGTGAGGGAAGGGCACAAGGAGAAAGGTAAGGTTGCTAGTGGGAAGGCCACAAGGGGCATGCTCACTCTCAACAAGCCAAAAGAGTTCATGCCTCCATCCTATGTACTTCGTAAGACTAAGGATGGAGAAGTTTATGCGAAATTCATTGGTCCTCGAAATGCATTCCGATTCTATGCTATTTGGGTCCCTATGACCCTTGTGACTAACTTGAGAGGTCCCATTGCAAAATGGGTGCCTCTAACCAAGTCATAATTTTGTGTAGGTTGCTTTCTCTGGTGGAGTAAAATGGGTGATCGATAGTGGATGTACCAATCATATGACCGGAGATAGCAAATTGCTCTACGATTTCATGGAAGCTATTCAACCATTTATGAGCATTATGTTTGGTGGAGGATCAAAAGGATAGGTACTCGGGTTGGGCAAGGTGGCTATCACAAATTACATGTCTCTTGCAAATGTCATGCCTGTCCAATCCCTTAAATACCATTTTCTTTCCGTTCGCCAATTGGCTTCTGTTGGTTATGATACACTCTTTGGACTAACAGATGTGAAAGTCTTTAAGAGAGATACTCTCGAAGTGGCCTTTGTTGGACAGTTGGATGCCAACCTTTACACGGTTGATTTCTCGAAAGAGAGCACATTCCATGCAACTTGTCTAATGGCCAAGGCCGATAAGGGGTGGCTATGGCATCGCCGACTAGCCCATGCCGGCATGAGAAATCTTCAAGATCTCTTAATGGGTAATCACATCCTTGGACTAACCAATGTCTCTTTTGAGAAAGATCGTATGTGTAGTGCATGCATAGCCGGGAAGCAACATCAATCAAAGCACCCACCCAAGTATATCGTGTCCACTTCAAGGCCTTTGGAGCTCCTTCATGTCGATCTCTTTGGGCCTCCTTCATGTGATAGTTTTGGTGGGAAAAAGTATGGGCTTGTCATTGTGGATGATTACTCAAGATATACATGGGTCTTCTTCCTCAAGTCCAAGGATGAGACGAAGATCACCTTCATTGATTTTGCCAAGCAAGCACAACGCAAGTTTGACAAAGAAATCTTGGCAATAAGAAGTGATAATGGCTCTGAGTTCAAGAACTACACCTTGGAAGAATTTCTTAGTGATGAAGGGATTGAGCATCAATATTTAGCTCCATACGCTCCTCAACAAAATGGTGTAGCCGAAAGGAAGAACCACACACTTGTGGAGATGGCAAGGTCCATGTTGGATGAATACAAGTCGCCACATAGTTTTTGGGCCGAGGCTGTCAACACCGCATGCCATGCATCAAACCGACTCTTCCTCCGCAACATATTGGAAAAGACTCCATATGAGCTCCTAGCTAGGAACAAGCCGAATGTCAAGTACTTTCGTGTATTTGGGTGCAAATGTTTCATCCTCAACAAAAGAGAACGGCTAGGAAAATTTCAATCCAAAACCATTGAGGGCATATTTGTTGGCTATGGATCAAACTCTCACGCCTATAGATTCTACAACAAATCCAATGGATGTGTTGTAGAAACTTCTGACATGGTGTTTGATTAATTTAATGGCTCCCATGGGGAGCAAGTTGATCTAAGTGATGTAGGTGAAGAAGATTCCTCTCAAGATATTTTGACCATGGGTGTTGGTGCACTTCTTCCAATGGAACAAGAACCTCATGATGATGAAGAAGAAGATGGAAGCTTCACACATCATCAAACTACTTCAACACCTATACCACCTCAAGCTCCTATTTCTCAACCAATGCCCTTAGTCCAAGTACAAGAAGATGATCAAGTTCCTCTTCACGATAATCTTCAAGAACAAGATCATCATCAAGGGCAAGAACAAGAAAGTGCAATCATTGATAATGAACCTCAACAAATGCAATATGAAGAAGAAGCTCTTCCACCACACATCAATGATCCATATGCTGAGGATGTGGATGATGGACATGAAGTTGAACCTCACGAAACCTTAACCTCCATCATGCCTCGAGTGGCCGGTCGTGTTGATGTTGACAAAATTCTCACTGGCATATTGGAAGGTAGAGTCACTTGTAAACATTTGACAAACTTTTGTGCCAACTTCTCGTTTGTGTCTAGTGTTGAGCCTCTCAAGGTACAAGAGGCATTGATGGACAACGATTGGCTCGTTGCTATGCAAGAAGAGTTGAACAGTTTTGAACGCAACCAAGTGTGGTCTTTAGTCGAGAGACCAACTACGGAGCACAATGTCATTGGAACAAAAGGGATTTTCAAGAACAAGCAAGATGAGAATGGTGTAATCATCCGTAACAAGGCAAGGTTAGTGGCACAAGGGTACTCACAATTTGAAGGTTTGGACTTTGGTGAGACCTTTTGCCCCTGTAGCCCGTCTTGAATCCATTCGCATCTTACTTGCTTATGCTGCTTTCAATGGTTTTACATTACATCAAATGGATGTGAAGAGTGCTTTCCTTAACGGTCCTCTACAAGAAGAAGTATATGTGTCACAACCACCTGGGTTCATTGATCCCGATCACAAAGACTATGTGTATAAACTTCATAAGGCTTTGTATGTCCTCAAACAAGCACCTCGTGCTTGGTATGATCATCTTAAGAAGTTTTTACTCGATGATGGTTTTGTGAGAGGGGTGATCGATCCCACTTTTTTTACTAAGAGGGACAAGGGTGATTTGATCTTATGCCAAATCTATGTAGATGATATAATTTTTGGTTCTCCTAACATTAATTTGTGCAAGAAGTTTGCTGCTTCCATGACCAAGAATTTTGAAATGTCACTCAATGCAGATTTGAAGTTCTTTCTCGGATTTCAAATTCAACAATTTCAAGAAGGAATTTTCTTGTCTCAAGCAAAATACCTCAAGGATATCCTAGAGAAGTTTGGCATGTTTGATGCTAGTCCATGTAAGGAACCAAAATTGTACTCACTGAAGACACAAACGGTATCCCTTTTGACCCATCTAAATACCGCTCTATGATTGGTTCATTGCTTTATCTTTGTGCATCTAGACCAGACGTCATGTTCAGTGTATGCATGTGTGCTAGATTTCAAGCTTCCCCTAGGGAAAGTCATCATAAGGCGGTTAAGCATATTCTTAGATACCTTGTTCACACCCCAAAGTTGGGTCTATGGTACCCCAAGGATGCTAAGTTTGATCTCATTGGGTACATGGATGCGGATTGGGCTGGAGACAAAGTGGATCGTAAGTCCACCTCCGGGGCATGTCAATTTGTTGGATGCTCCTTGGTAAGTTGGTCCTCGAAGAAAAAAATTGTGTTGCCCTCTCCACCGCCGAAGCTGAATACATTGCAACAGCCAGTTGTGCAACTCAATTACTATGGATGAGGCAAACTTTGAAGGATTACGGTGTCACCTATAGAAACGTGCCTCTTCTATGTGATAATGAAAGTGCCATCAATATTGCCGAGAATCCCAAAGATCATACCCGCACCAAGCACATTGATATTAGGTATCATTTCTTGAGAGATCATGTGGAAAAGGTGACTTTGATATTGCTCATGTTGGCACAGATATGCAACTTGCAGACATTTTCACCAAGCCATTGGATGAAACAAGGTTTTGTCAACTTAGGCGTGAACTTGGTATCTTGGAGCTTGACAACATTATGTGAAATCTAATACCCATGCATGCATTTTCATAATGTCTTGTCTTGATGTAGGCATATTTTTAGGGGGAGATACTCAATTCATGAGTACTCTCATAATGCATAAATAGAACAAACACTCTCAAAGCTATCATGGTTTTTCCTTGAATGGCGCTTTAAAATGATGGAGTTGTGACTATGTACCCAAAAGTCGCAATCTTTGAGGTACTATGTCCCATATGCTCAAACATGGTGACTTCGGTCACCGCTTGTGGATATTGTTGGATTATTATTGCACATCATAGTATGGCCATCGATAACTCAAGTTCTTATTCCTACGTACTCTAAATCTCCTTGGCGGAGTCTATATCGATATATATTTTACTTGGCCTCCCCGTACAAAATCATCTCCTGCTTGGGCTCTCTGCCCAGGTGCCGGACATCCGGCTCCTCAGCTGGACATCTGGGCCCTGGCAAGTTGTTACTACTAAACTCTCCATCGAGCAACACCAGTGGCCGGACATACGGACCTTAGCCGGACATCCGGGCCCTGGTTATTGCTCCCTGACTTCTATTCGCCGGATATTCGGGCTTGCACCCCGGAGGTCCGGCCCGTCGGCCTGGATTTTTTGCTCTCTGACCTCCGCACGCCGGATATCCGGGCTTGGACGCCGGATATCTGGGCCGTCGCCCGCAGCCACACATAACGGGGGAGGGCTCGGGATTTGGGGGCAGTTCCCCATTCTCTCCCTTTGCTCTCCCCATCTATCCCGGACGCCGCCGCCGCCGGGCTGTGCTTCGGCGCTACCCCGACCTTCTCCTCCGTCCTCCGGTGCCGATCTCCTGCCCACGGCTTCTTCTCCTCCCGATCTACGTTTTCATCCAATCCATTCCTTGGGTTGTGGTGTGAATCACTCGGGAGGGACCAGTGTCTTGTGGGATCCACCGCCGGAGTTCCTCATGGCGCGTACCAAGAACTCCGGCCCCGATCCTTCTTCCCAGGGTATGGATGCTATCTCTCTTGCATTCTTCTCTTGTTGTGACCAAACCATCTTAGGGCTTCATTATATCTCATGTCTATCTTGGTGTATATATCTCTCGAGAGATTTGATGTCACTTGCCTAGCCTAAAAATACTCTCTATGTACTTGGTTAAACAACTTAATCATGGGTATGTCAATATTTTGATCTACCACTTGGACTTGTCCTATGGTGATGGTCGAAAATATTCATCCCACTATTTAATTTGTTTTATCCTTGTTCATACTTTTTGACTCCTTCTCATCGGGACCTTATCATTATGCATTTCAGTCAATTGCCGACAAGGTTCCACCGATTCTGATGATCATGCTCGACCTAAGAAGAAGAAGACCACCACTGAGAAGAAGCGTCGGGCACCATCCCCATCGTCGGCCTCTGATCCGGATGATGAGGACTATGTTGTGGAGGAAGAGGATGAAATTGCGCCAAGACATTCTGTTGGGCAGTTCAAGCCTGGCACTAGGAGGGCCTCTGTGCCCCAAGTCCGTGGTGCTGCAATGCCCCTGGTCCATGGTCGTCGTATCTCTATGGAGCTGCCTTTCAGTGGGGACCAACCCACACACGACTTCACCACCGTGGGGGCCGGTCCATATCTTGAGTTCCGACGGGATACCAACCCATATGAGATGGTGGCTGATGCCGAGGATCCTCGTTTCCATACTCGCATGCAGCAAGATCTTTACTCGAGTTTTGTCCATGGTCGTGGCCTTGCCCCTCATAAATACATGAATCTTCAGTTCATGCATGATCATCCTGCCATGTTCCCTGATGACACGGTCAAGATAATTGATGATATGACTCTAGGTCAAGCAATGACCTTCAAGTGTGATTGGAATGAAGCTGCCATCCTTCAATTCTATGCCACCTGCTTCTTTGGGCCAGACTATACTCTCACATGGATGACTGACAACACTGTGCTAAGCATCACCTATGACCATTTTTTTTCTTCAGATTTTGGGCTTCTCTGGTGTTGGTCATCACATCCACAGTATGGATCCTCGCTATAGGCCCAAAGGGATTGATGCTTGCATGGCTCTTCTTAAGCCAATCTCAGAGCTCACTCCAGAGGAACATGAATATCCACCAAATGAGTCATCCATTTTCCGATCTCCCTACTACATTCTCTACTAGTGTGTGCTTCACACTCTCTATCCTAAGAAGGGAGATCGCTTAAGGGCTCACAACTACTGCATTGATTTGATGGTACGTATGCATGATGCACCTACTGAGCCTCTTGACACCGCCCACTATATTTGGCATGAGATCCGTCTCTCCAGCTTTATTCAGACGCGGTAATTGCCACATGCTCCATTCATTCAGGCGATTATTGATCACACTGCTCCATTTGAGGTTGCTAAGACCGTTGTGCATTCCATTTGGAAGCCTCCTGTTGATATGCGCATGGCCGCTCCTGGACCGGCTGCTGCACCTCGACCACCTAGGAAGTCTGCTGGTGTGTCTCAGCCCACGGGTTCCTCCGTGCCTTCTTCCTCAACTGCTCCTCGTGGTCGTCTTGCCTTGTTCTGAAGCAAGGCTCAGTCTGCTATCATGAAGGCAATCACTTTCAACTGTCAGCAGAATCATGATGTTCAGAAGCGCCTCATCATCTCCAAGAATCAGCTCAAGCAGCGACTTCGTGACCATGGGAGTCCTGTGAGTGATGACAATCCGATTCCCGCAGCTCCGTCCTCTTCCACCTTTGGTTTCCCGTCTCTTGACGAGTACGCTGAGTTCTTTGATGGTGATGATGACATCCGCTAGGAGTGACAGAGTCCGTCTAGTTCTTCGCCCTTTTTTACTTATTGCTGTCAAAGGGGGAGAAGTAGTATCTTAGTATGGTCATGCTATGTGTTGGCTAATTGTGTTAGCTATTATTCAAACTTGTTATGTTGCTACCTATGATACTTGATTGTTTGAGACTATGTTATGATCCTTGTGGCTATGAAATGTTTTTAGTCTATGTGTTATGGTGGTTTCATATGTGCATGTTAAACAGGAACATAAACATATTTTGTATTTTGCTCTCATGATTGTCAATGCTAAATCTATTTATTGCATCTATGATACTACATGTATGATTGTCATCAACAAACAAAAAGGGGGAGATTGAAAGTGCAATCATACCCTTACATCATGTTTTGATGTTGATGACAATATACATATGGGGGACTAACTATGTTTGTCAAGTAAATCTCAGGTGTTAGTCCCCGGTTAAACAAAGTGTGTGGATCAAGAGCATACGAAGTGATTTTACTCAAGGATGAAGTATCCAAATTGATTACATATTTGTTTTCTTGAGCATAGGATCCCGCACTATTAAGACGGGATCAATATGGTTAGTTAAAGACTTGCTCTTGCCACAAACCTCCTTCCCAAAAATGTTTTAGTTCCTCCTTTACTCTCTCTAGCATGTTCTGTCTCTGACCTGCCGGATGTCTGGGCTTCACCCCGGATGTCCGGGCCTCATGCAGGATATCCGGACCTAGCCATCCAGAGAGCACGTTGTGCTGGTGCTGTTTGCCGGATATCCGGCCCTCTATGCCGAATGTCCGAGCTCTCCGTGCACCCCGGATTTCCGGGCGTACTTATCGGAAGTCCGGCTTGTGCTATCCAGAGGGCGTTTTAATTTGATGAACTTTCCGGATGTCTGGCCATGTGCGGATGTCCGGGGTTTCCTGATATGCCGAATGTCCGGGCTTGGCCCCCGGATGTCCGGCCCCTCTGTTTATATCTCTGCTTCTGCTCTGTTCTTCAAGTGGCTCGCCAGGCCGGATGTCCGACCCCCTTGCCCGGATGTCCGGCCTGCCCATTCAGTTGCACTACAACGGCCACATTTGTGCTCACACTATATATAGCCCTCCTCCCCCACGGGAGAGGGTTGACCATTCACTTTGAACAAACCCTAGAACACATTTCACTCTCTCTCTCACTCTTCCACACCACATCTTAGATCCCCAAGGGATTTGAGTGTATTTGAGAGAAGTTGTCCGACCAAGTGATAGATCCACTCCTTCTCCTTCTTTGCACCAAAGGAATTCGTGATTTGAGCGAGTCTTGAGCTTTTCCCCATCGTTCTTGTTACTCTTGGAGGTTGGAGACTCCTAGGCGGTAGGAGTCTTTCGGAGAGGAATCAATCATTGTGATTACCCCCGGAAAAGTTTGTGAGGGCTTGGAGACCACCCCAAGGTCTACCACTAGTGGTTGTGAAACGCCTTCATGGTGTTGTCTCGAAGGGAGAATAGGGTGAGCCTTCGTGGCGTTGGTGTGCCTTCGTGGTAACATCCACCTCTCTAACGGTGACGTAGCTTCCCTCCAAGGAAGTGAACATCAGCATACATCCTCATCTCCCGGAGTTGAGGTTATCCCTAACCCTAACTCTCTACTTGTGATTACTTGTCTCTTAGCGCTTACTTATATCATATTGTGCTTGCTTTCTCACCTAGTTGTGTTACTTATTTATCTTGCTTAGCTCGTAGCATTATACTTGCAATTGTTAGGCTCACTTTCATATTCCGCATTATTGCCTAAAATTGCTAAGTAACAATTAAAATTTGTAATTGTACCTATTCACCCCCCCTCTAGGTCCATCTCGATCCTTTCAATGCACTGGGGAGACATGCTCATCATCAACACAGCTACGTTGAGTGTCTATGCATGTGTTGTCTTGCAAATCATCTTGGTTGGGTAGAGGAGTAGAATCTGTAGAGGCCCTCCGTTTGGAAGGAGCACCTTTATCCGCTGCCTTGCTAATTTTCTTCCGCTTTATTGATTTTGAATTGTCAAGTAAAACCAGCAAGAAAAAGCAATAAAATTCACTCTTCAGAACTCATTCGTGCATGCTACTGACAATCACTACTTTGATGTAAGGCAAACACATGATACCAGGATGGAACATGTACGAAAAACAGGACGACATGGCATATTCACAACTGTTTGTGTAAACTAAGCAAAAGCCATTTCAACAAATAAGAAGCAATGCAAGCTAGACACCACATGAAAGATGCAACCAATATGACTCTGCCAAGTTAAAAGCATCCCATCATAAATGGCGTTCCAACAAATTAGAAGCAGCGCATGCTATAAATCATATGAAAGATGCAACTAATATCGCACTGCATATACTAAAGGTGTCTCGTCATATTGATTGATGCGGGATACAAAAAGAACAATAGCTTTATGTAAGGACATGCTTAATAGACAGATGTACTATGTACTAAAAATAGGAAGGTATGTCACATTAACAGGTATAATGTATAAACTAAGCAGAATAGCACATGCAATTTAACCAGATTGGAAGAATTACAATCTAGACACCATATGCAACATGCAACCACATATCACGCTGCCAAGTTAGAGCAAGCACCTGTGATGCTGGTGTAGGGAAAATGCGGTATCAACTACAGAGTTATGTTCACTATCTTCATCTAGCCTTGCTGTTTCCTGAGAATCATGTGGGGAGGCTTATGCTGCATTCTTTAAATGAGGATCTTTTCTCACAGTAGTCCACTGGCCTGACTGCCTCGTCATAAGTTATTGATGAGGGATACACAAGAACATTAGTTTGATGTAAGAATATGGTTAATAGACAGATGCACTAGTATGTACCAAAAACAGGAAGTCATGTCATATTCAAAGGTATAATGTGTAAGCTAAGCAGATGCAATTTAACCAAATTGGAAGCAATAGAAGCTAGACATTCGGCTGGAGTGGTGAGCATGATCATCTAGGACATGAGAGCCTGGGGGGAGGCGGGCTGCTTCGCCACCATCGTGGCTTTTTAGTTGGCTTTCCAAGTGATGCATGTCTGTGCTGGGCTTGTCACTGGCTCGGCTAGTGCCCTGACTAGCTATTTGTCTTCTGGTGCTCCCGGGATGGTGGTTCATGTAAAAAATATCTTTCCATATCTTAATGAAGACCGACTTCGGCCTTTCGAATACAAGCTAGACACCATATGCAACATGCAACCACATATGACACCACGAAGTTAAAGCAAGCACCTGGGATGGTGGTTCATGGCGAGCGAGATCATCAACTCCAGAGCTATGTTTACCGTCTCCATCTACTCACACTGCACCCTTTATAGCGCTGAAACGTGTCTTGCCTAAGCCTGAAGCAAGATGGAGCTGCTTCTCTCTTTTATTTCATGCTTCTATCAACCGGGTGGCAGAGTATGAAATACCCATCCATAAAAAACAATATTGAGAGTATATATGGGTGAAGTGTGTGCAGAACTAGTGCACTATAAAAGTAGCAGATAACAGGTGGCTGAAAAATAAATGATAGGAGACATATGATAGCTCTAGAACATTGCATGTCAAACAAAATTAGATTCTACTCCATATGATTTTGTAATATATGAGCACAGGGATGGCTGGGAAATGCAGGTACTCCTCCAGCACACCAGCACATGTGGTCCTATCAAAATAACAGTCAACTGAAAATAAATAGGTTAGTCGATTTTTTATGAACCGTCCGATATATAAGGAGCAGGCAGATGGCCTTCGTCTACCTTCCGGCAGTCACTGTTGACGATCTTTCTCGAATCGCCAGCGACCACCAGCCCAGACCCCTGCCTCCGCCGCCCCGCCCTCCCCTCGACCTCACACCATCGCCGTGCTTGGTAGCGCCCCCGGCCATCCCTTTAATCCTGGCCGACCTCCAGATCGGGTGCAAGAAGCTCCTAGGCCCCACACACCCTAAGATAAACATCGAGGCGCTGCTTCCCCGGCGTAATAGGCGGACTAGCGCCTGTTACGCCGGGGAATGCTTCCTTTAACTGGAAATCAACTGACCCGGAATTGAAATCCAGGGGGGCGACGGACCTCTAGCTAAGGTGAAATAGTATATGAGGAGAATCCTTGTGCATTGTGAGTTACTAGGAACATCTAGTATCAAGAAGAAGTGGTCAACTAGTGTCTTCTGTGGGATGAATACCGTGCAAGCAGACACGTAAGATTTGCATGAATAAGGGAAGAAGAGTACCATTTCCGGTTGCCAGTACTGGGTCCTCCGGATGTCGCGGCGATTTTCTTGGTTTTACCTGGGGAACCGATGTTTTGGAGGAGGGTCAAGCCTTGGACGAACCCTTGGCCAAATTGTTGACTGTGTTGCGGTGGTCGTCTGTCGGCGGAGGGGAAGCAGATCCGAGGCGGCGAAGGACGGTGTAGCGGGAACAACTCCAGTGCGGTGGACGGTGGCGAAGTTGGAGCGGCTGCGGTGAGGCGCAGGACGGCATGGTTGAACTAGCTCGGGTACGGACAGCTCGGCCTCGGCTTCAACTACTAGCAATGGAGGGTGTTGCGGTTGCGGTTGTGGTGGACGATGACGTTAGGGTATCGACTCCGACGTGATGGAGGAGGGGGCGGTTGATGGGTGGGATGGGGTGGCGGACGGAGGACGCCGGGGTTTCGCGGCTAGTGGAGAGGTAGTTTTGGCGCCCACAGAGTATGAATGGGGAATCAGACGGGGGGGGGGGGGGGGCGGGGGGGGGGGGAGCTAAGGGAGAACTATGTTTCGGTCTGGGACACGCTTGTTTTTGGTTTTTTTTCAACTTATGGGATGCGCTTGTTTGAAATTTGGGGAAAGTACAAACTTTGCCCCCTCTTAAATATTGGATCTACCGCGAGTCGGGGGTAGGATGGTAATCCCAGGTGTCCCAAATAGTGGGCGGGAGCGATTTCGGCCGCGCGCATGTGTGCTTAGGCGGCCATTGTGTATGAATGTTTTTGGGGGCAGTTGCGCGGCGTCTAGATGAAGCTACAAACCTACCCCGGTTTAAACCTTTGGACGTCGGGCCGGTAGGTTTCACGGGTTGGATTTAGAAAGTAATTTCCTTCTACCAGACATTGGTCTCACACGGTTTCGGGCGAGTAGTGGCTCTTTTGGCGCTTCGTTCGAAATTTTGAAACAGAAGCATTCACGTTTAGAGTACTCTTGAAGTTTGAGGATTGACCTAAATAGACAACGTTAAATTTGACCTTGTATGTTTGAAAACCTCATTAAATTATGCGCTTCTTTTTGAAATTTTGACACTTGAAAATCCTATAACTACGATTATTTTGGAATGGATGAGGTAAATTTGAATCTATTTCGTACACTACTATATATGTTATCATGTACACAAGCAGAGCAAAGATTGGTGCCCCCATAATTTAGGTATGATTTACAAATGCCATGATATCGAATTCAAATAATTGAATGGACTTCATGTTGAATTCGAATTTTTAAAACCACCTTAAGTTGAATTCAAATGTATGCTAGTTCATAGCTAGCTATTTATAATGTTCATTGTGTAACTTTTATATGTATAATGTGCTTTACACACACAACATGAACTATACTCATGTTTATATTCGATTGCTAAAGTGATGCATTGTCTGGAGTTCAAAATACTAATTATGTGGATCAATTATGTCGAATAATAACATAGACATGCTCAAATTTGATAGAATATAGATGTCTGATGGATCAATGACCGTTCCTTACACATGCTAAAAAATCATGATCCATCCTAATATTTGGATACAATTTATATTTTTAATCAATGTGTACATCAGTATTTTACGTGTAGCTTCTCTCTCCATCGGTGGTCTCTCACACATGCTCACACACTCTCTCCCGAGGTGTCTTTCTCGCGGGCATGCTCTCGATATAACCCTCCCTCCCTCTCGTAACCATTTTACGACTGTTTTCACTAACCTTTATCACAAGCACTCTTCCTCTCACTAGCCTACACACGCACAATCCCCATCGACCCTTTCTATATACATAGACCTGCCTACGTGTCTCCTTTATATCTTTAGGCCTATCGCTCACGCAGTGTCTCCACCTCTCTTCCTTATCGACGAGTATGATTCTAGCAGAGCATTCTGTAGGATGCCCCTTAAAGTTAGGTTGGATAATAGTAATATCAGAGATAAGGGGTTACCTTGGTCCGAGGACCTAGGGTTACAAATCCTAGCTGGCTTTTTCAATGGACACAGATTCCTTTACGACTTCTGCTATCGTTGTCTTGTACGACTAGTCCTCCATGGGTCTCCCTAGATGCTTCACGGGCCGACCAAATGTGGCGCAAGACGGAACCGAACCAAGGCCTCACCTCGGCCCATCGGACCTCACGCGGTGACACACCCTCTGCTCCCATGGTCTCGTTATCTTCTCACACCCACACATACCAACACAGACACCACACAAAAAAATTCTCCTCGTGCCTCTATCCCCTCCCCCCTTGCATATACACACTCAAGGGCATCTCTCGCCGTGACATCATATTCGTCTCTCTCTCTCTAGACCTCTCTCATTTCTCATGCTATCTCTCCCACGCCCCCAGCCCCGCCGGCCCCTCTATCCATGCCTGTCTCGAATACGTAATACACACACATACCTCTCTAGGCCCTGCCAAATACATCAACTACACATTCACACATGTTACATCACGTACCCCATTGATCTAAAAAGCCCTCTCTTCACGTTTATTTCGCATACAACATTCCTTTTGAATAAAGTGTGGCCAAAAAATTATTTTAGAATTTCTACATATATACAACATTACAAAGTTATATGGAGGAGTATGAACGTTAATTTGCATTGCATGGTGCCCATAATGATATTTATTCCGCACTGTGAATTTTTATATTTTCGTATTATATATAAAGTTAGTCATAATAAAGAGAAACGAAGAGTATCTCTCTCTCCATCGCATACACCCCCTCTACGCCCCCTTCATGTAGGCACACAAACTATCTCTAGGTCTTCTAAAAGTACGCCCCAGCACATTCATGCATGTTTCATCTTTCTCTCGCGATATATACAGTGACGATCATTGTATTTGAAGCGAAAGCACGACACGTACATTGGACTTCAGAATCCACTCATTACGGTCACCATTTACGTTTTGTGGTTATTATACAGTCACGGGCTCACCGTACAGCTCTGTATTTGCTCAAGACACGACTAGTTGACCAGTTAAACGCTCCACGTGGCACCTCTAGTGCTGGATCACATTATCTCACTACCATTGGACCCACCTGTCGGCATGTATCTACTTTACACTCTTATAAAAAACAGAGTTGGTGATGATGGTGTGCCTACCATCCTGCAATATAGGCCGTCCGATTTATATCTGACGGATAGGAAGGAAACTATGGCAATTTTGCAAAAAGGCACCCACACACCTCTCCACATTTGCAAATAAGGCCTTCCCTCGTTCATCCTTTTCTCTTACAAGATAAATTACTCATACAAATTCATCTTGATGTTACGTGCAACGCACGGGCATCTTGCTAGTAAGAATGAAAACAAATGATAAAAAAATATTGGACGGCGGTTCGAAGTCATGACCGCGGGCACAGCGTACAAGGTGGCCTTGTATTGGTATGCTGAGCCGTCTGTTTTAACACACAGAAGCTGGTGTGGTGATTATACACACACGCACGCATGCACACGAACTGCTGTGGTGATTATACACACGCACCAATCTATAGTTCCCGCAGTTAAGTTGGAGGGACGAAGTAATAATGCTAAAAAAGAAGTTGGAGGGACGAAGCAACCATCATTTCACTCGTTGCTGAATCCGCTTCCCCCTCATCTTCTTCAAGTTAACCACGTGTTGCTTCTGTCGTTGTTCTGCCTCATGTGGGACGCGGATTGGCTTGGTAAAGCACTGACACGTGGGACCGCATGTTAGAAACCGCCAGGCAACATCCTCTAAAAATAAGAAACCTCCCCCCATCCGTGCGGCAAAATCACCTCCTTTTTACTAATCTTGATACTATAATATTTTAGATCAATATAATTGAGATTTCTATAGATAGCACACAGGAGCAAAACCAAGTGGTACGGTTAAGGGCATCCACAATGTGTAGCCAAATGTGGAAATAGCTTTTGGCATCGATGGGAACCATTATGGACGGTGCTGCCAAAGCCAAAAAGATGGAACCAAAGCTCCCTAATTGATTGATTGAAGGAATAGAAAAATGCAACGTCTCTCCTCTTTCTGCCATGATTGGACGCATGTACAGTATAGAGCATAGAGTCTACTCCCCTCTCCCTTCTAACACAAATCACAAAGCAGTGAGGCGTTAAATCACAAAGCACGGACGAAGTAACCATCATTTCACTCTTCACTAACTCCACTTCTCCATCGTCTTCTTCGAGAAACCACCTCACTGCACTAAGCTGGACGGACGATGCTATTGTGTAGTACTAGTACATTTACGCGTTCTTTGGTTCAACGGACTTCCTGGATGCAAATAAGGCGGTTGTCTCGGCTTGCAGGCGGCACTTGCGAATGACTTACTGTGTGATACGCCCATTTTGCATCACGTTTTCTTACTGTTATTTATAATGTTTTTATCCATAATAATGCTTTTTGGAGTAATTATAATGCCTTTTCTCTCATAATTTGCAAGGTACACACCAAGGGGGAGAATTCCGGCAGCTGGAAATCTGGACCTGGAAAAGCTACGTCAGGCCACCTATTCTGCACAACTCCAAACAAGCTGAAACTTGATGGATATTTTTTATGGAATATTTTAGAATTATTGGAGAAAATAACTACCAAAGGGGGCCCACCTGGGCGTGCCAGGGAGCCCAGGCGCGCCCTGGTGGGTTGTGCTCCCCAGGGCCACCTCTGGTGCCCATCTTCTGGTATATAAGTCATTTTGACCTAGAAACAATTAAGAGGAGGACTTTCGGGACATAGCACCGCCGTCTCGAGGAGGAACTTGGGCAGGAGCACTTTTGCCCTCCGGCGGAGCGATTCCGCCGGGGGAACTTCCCTCCCGGAGGGGGAAATCATCGTCATCATCATCACCAACAACTCTACCATCTTGGAGAGGGAAATCTCCATCAACATCTTCAACAACACCATCTCATCTCAAACCCTAGTTCATCTCTTGTGTTCAATCTTGTTACCAGAACTATAGATTGGTGCTTGTGGGTGACTAGTAGTGTTGATTACATCTTGTAGTTGATTACTATATGGTTTATTTGGTGGAAGATTATATGTTCAGATCCATTATGCTATTTAACACCCCTCTAATCATGACCATGTTTATCATTTGTGAGTAATTACTTTTGTTCTTGAGGTCACGGGAGAAATCATGTTGCAAGTAATCATGTGAACTTGATATGTGTTCGATATTTTGATAGTATGTATGTTGTGACTCCCTTAGTGGTGTCATGTGAACGTCGACTACATGACACTTCACCATATTTGGGCCTAAGGGAATGCATTGTCGAGTAGCAATTAGATGATGGGTTGCGAGAGTGACAAAAGCTTAAACCCCAGTTTATGCACTATTCCGTAACAGACCGATTGGATCCAAAAGTTTAATGCTATGGTTAGAATTTATTCGTAATACTTTTCTCGTAGTTGCGGATGCTTGCGGGAGGGTTAATCATAAGTAGGAGGTTTGTTCAAGTAAGAACAGCACCTAAGCACCGGTCCACCCACATATCAAATTATCAAAGTAGCAAACACAAATCGAACCAACATGTTGAAAGTGACTAGATGAAATTCCCGTGTACCCTCAAGAACACTTTGCTTATCATAAGCGGCCGTTTTGGCCTGTCCTTTTCCTCAAAAGGATTGGGCTACCTTGCTGCACTTTTGTTACTACTATCTTACTTGCTCGTTACAAATTATCTTGCTATCAAACTACTCCACTACTTACAATTTCAGCACTTGCAGACATTACCTTACTGAAAACTACTTGTCATTTCCTTCTGCTCCTCGTTGGGTTAGACACTCTTACTTATCGAAAAGAGCTACAATTGATCCCCTATACTTGTGGGTCATCACCGTGGTCTCCCTCAATGGTGTTCTCCGTCGAACGCACTTCGCCGAACCACAACGTTCGAGGTATCGTTGACGTCCCTGCAATGGGGAAGGAAGTCAAATAGTTACTACCTCCATTTTTTTGTACACAAGGACAGTATATCAAAATTACAAATTGCAGAAGGCCACTAACACTAATCGAGGCAAAATTGATGGGGTTTGCCTCGTACTAGGACATTAATATACCCTTGCATGCATGCGGAAGTGAGAAGGTTGGTTTGCATGGCGCCGCATTAATCAAACGATGAGGAGTGAGATGGTTAGCTCTTTGGGCGTTGGAGAAAAAAATATGCATTAATTGACACCTCAAACGAGGATTTGTATCGATCAATCCTGCGAAGGAAAACCCCGCCTTTCTTTTTAACATAAGTAGTACTCCTACGTACGTACTTGTATCCTGTTTGGGTCTAGGCCTTGCATTGCCATACTTCACCACACATTTTTGCCAAGCTTGACTAAAGTTTTCAAAATGAAAAGGAGGTACACTTGCGCATGGCTGTCGCGGTCGCACCACACCCTCACACAGTCGCTCCTGCATGCCGTGGTCGCACCGCACCCTCACACAGTCGCTCCTGCACGCCGCAAACCGAACCAAGGGAACACACCCTCACCGACACGTGCTACCGCACGTGATCAAACCAAACTCAGCCATCGTACCGCTGACACATAATTTTTGTTCATACATTATGTTTATCCAACCGCATGTTGGGGAAGATCCGTACGGCCCGTGCGGTGGTCAGTTGGGGAAGAAGAAGAGGTGAGGAAGAAGGGTTAGGAGACGTAGGATATTCATCCAATCGCCTGAAATAGTCGACTGACCCAAATGATGAAAGTCAGGCGACTTGCATAAATATATGTTTTTACACAGCAAAAGATCCCTAAAAACAACAACATAAAGAAAAACTATCACTGCTCGCGGAACGAGACGGCCTCGTCGTCTTTGGCTGCCGGTGCGAACCAGCCGTAGCTGCCGACGTGTGTCTCCGCACCGTGGTTGTCCTCGGCCTCCATCTACTCGTTCACGCGGAGCGTGCAGGCGCTTTGCACGGACGAGAGCACCGCCGGATTCAAGTCCAGGATGTCCGTTCCGCCTGCAGGAGGGCCTCGATGGCAGCGACATCCGCGCGCTCCGCATCGAGTTGAGCCTCCGCCGCCCGATTCAAGTCCAGGACGTCCGGTTCTGCCTGCAGGAGGGCCTCGATGGCAGCGGCATCCGCGCGCTCCACGTCAAGTTGAGCCTCCGCCGCCCAGCTCACCTCCACGACATCCGGTTCTGCCTGCAGGAGAGCCTTGATGGCAGCGGCATGCGCGCGCTCCGCATCGAGTTGAGCCTCTGCCTCCTGGTCCTCCTTTAGTATCGCCAGGTTGAACCGCTGGTCTGCCTGCACCATGGGGGACCTGGACGCCGGCACGAAGTCGACATCCATCGTCTCATATGCATCGGGGGCCTTCTGCGCCGCGACCTCCGCCATGAACATTGGACCGGCTTCCTCCTCCTTGGAGCTTGGCTCCAGAGAACTCGGGGATTGGCCCGCCGCAAAGCGAGCTTGGGAACGGAGGTCTGTGGCACCGACCGCCGCCGCAATTTCTGTGTGGCACTCCGGCGTCAGCATCTTGTAGTACGTGATCTTGTGGCGCACCATGGCTTTCCGGCGAACTAGGGGACACTTGATTCAGGCTAGGGGATCGAAAGGTGGGGGAATGGGCTAGAGAGGAGGTGTGGTTATTGGGATGTGGCTGGCGTAGGCCGAGCATCGAAGGTTCTGGTGTGAATAGTGGTTCCGGTGACGACCAGCCAATCGGTTTTGACTGTACATCGCTCTTGTCGCGTTCGCATTGCACCCCGACATGCTGGACCCTCCACGTTGCTCACCGAATGGAACGCGCTTCGTCTTGCGTTTTCGCTCGGTTGTGGTACCGCAGTTGAGAGCAAACCAACGTCCCTCCCCCTCCCCCGCCTGCGTCATTTATACTACTACTCCCTCCGTTTTATGCAGAGTAAATAAAAAAAGAGGGAGTATACTACGGATGAGGATACCCTAACGTGGCCGAACCCATTGAGTAACTGACATGCGGGACCTAGCAAGCATGGGGCTCGCCAGTCAGCTACCGAAAGGGAGGTTAAGGCGGGGATACCTACGTCAGAGGATCCACTTCCACTACTACTCCCTCCTTCCATCTATATAGGGCCTAATGCATTTTTCAAGGCTAACTTTGACCAAATGTTAGAGTAATAATATATGACATGCAACTTACACAAAACATACGATCGAATTCGTATGTGAAAGGAGCTTCCAAAGATATAATTTTCACATTATACATCTGATGTACTATTAATCTTGTCAATAGTCAAAGGCGGTTTTGAAAAACGCATTAGAGCATGGTTAATAATGTAGCCGGCTGTTGGCTATAAAGAGAGGCCACCTCACCTAGAGCCATCATAAAAAATACCCATATAAGTAATAGGTTGGCTCTTAGAATGGCTATTAGGTTGGCTCTAAGCATTTAATATTTGCATGAGCAAGGTATATGAATGGAAGAGAGTTGCATGCATACTATTTTTTCTTGATCTATGTGTTATAGCCGGGCTGTAGAATAAGAGCCCGCTGTCTGTGTCAAAACCGGCGGATCTCGGGTAGGGGGTCTTGAACTGTGCGTCCAGGATCGATGGTAACAGGAGACGGGGGACACAATGTTTACCCAGGTTCGGGCCCTCTCTATGGAGGTAATACCCTACTTCCTGCTTGATTGATCTTGATGAATATGAGTGTTACAGAGTTGATCTACCACGAGATCGTAATGGCTAAACCCTAGAAGTCTAGCTTGTATGACTATGGTAATGAGTATTCGGTCTTATAGACCTAACCCTCCGGTTTATATAGACACCGGAGGGATCTAGGGTTACACAAAGTCGGTTACAGGGAAAGGAATCTTCATGTTTGGTTGCCAAGCTTGCCTTCCACGCAAAGGAGAGTCCCATCCGGACACGTTGAGAGTCTTCGGTCTTCATATCTTCACAGCCCATAAGTCCGGCCCATGGCTAATAGGCCGGACGCCCGAGGACCCCTTAATCCAGGACTCCCTCAGTAGCCCCCGAACCAGGCTTCAATGACGAGGTGTCCGGCGCGCAGATTGTCTTCGGCATTGCAAGGCGGGTTCCTCCTCCGATGACTTCAAAGTGATGTATCCGGCCTTCCATTTAATGTCGTACCCCTCGGCTTCTGTGCGCCAACAGCTTTAGCTTCCACGTGTCGAGTAAATGCGAGAGGTCAGAGTATTTTTGCATATAACACCCTAGTCATGAAAAAGAGCGTCTATTTAAAGAGATTGGATCCCAGATCCATTTGACACCACGCGGAAAAATCCTCAGAGGCTGCCAGAAAAGACCATCCCAACATGGCGAGCGCACCCCGCTCTTCCTCCTGTCCCTGTAGCCCAAAAAAAGACGAGTGGGAGAGGTGCTCCGTATCCCATGGTCAGCTGGTGAAGCTGCAAACACAGGGATTTCTTCCCCCCGCAGATCTAGTCCCTGTTCGAGCAGGATTGACCGTCTTCAATGGCGGGGTTCAGGATGAAGATTTCCCCAATCCATCTGGGGGGAACGAGTGTTCTTTGTCCCTTATCTGCTAAGAGGTGTCGGATTTCCAATTCATCCATTCCTCCGCGGGCTTCTGGAGTATTATGGCCTCCAACTGCACAACTTTACTCCGGCCTCCATCCTGCATATTGCGGGCTATGTTGCCCTTTGCAAGCTATCCCTGGGTTGTGAGGCCCATTTTGAATTGTGGAGAAAGTTATTCTGTCTCATCCCGCGCAACCACGAGGGATCAATATTTGAAGTGGGCGGAGCCGAAATATGGCGCATCGCCGAGACCGGATACCTATCCAGCACACCAAAGAAGGCATCCGAAGATTGGCTGTCCGGATGGTTCTATATGGAGGACGTCGCACTTCCAAACCCAGTTCGGAGGGGTCTCCCCGAGTTCGCAAGAGTTCCTTTGAAGAAACGCCACAGCTGGCGCCCCCGGAGTCTTGAAGAAGACGATAGCGCGGAAGTTCGTCAACTCATGGGCAAAATAAAGACGCTCGCCCAGTCCGGATTATCAATAGCAGAGGTAATGGCGACTTCAATAGTGCGGGGGGTTCAGCCACTCCAATATCGAGGGCTCCCCATGTGGCACTACAATGGGGAAGATGACGCCTCCCGCTGCGGCAGGAATGGTCCGGACACCTCCGCCGCTCTGGCCAAAATATTGGCCGAACTGTACAAAGGGGAGGAGGAGTTCCTTCATATCAGGCGCAAAGATGGATATTCCATGTACAATCCACCTAGCTGGGTAAGTCTTAACCCCTCTGCTCTGTTCTACTTACTCCCCTCCTCAAGTCATCCTTTAATGAATTTGTAATCCGCCTGTTTATTATAGCACTGGCGAAAGGTCTCCGAGGGGCTTTACAGCCCCGCCCCCAGCCAGAGGACCACAACCAGGACCTTGACCCTGGATTCGAGGAGGATCCGGATATATTCATGACGCTCGTGGACGGGGCATTTTACCAAGCGAGCTACGACGGCACGGAAGTGGACATCATCGCCGACTACCCTGGTCTTCTTCCCGCCTCCCATGTAAGTAATCAGGAGACATTTTCCTCGAAGGGGTTTCCTCGTTCCGCCTCACCCACCGCACTGTCTCATGCTCCAAAGGGGAGGCATTCGATGTGCCACGTTACCCCAGGAGTGATGCCGAAGAGAGAGGCTCCTACACCGGGCAAGCCTTCAAAGAGGAAGGCAAACGAAGACACGGTCGGGCCCTCATCAAAGAGGTATGGGTTTGTAAATATGTCTTTAGCAGTTGCATCCAACTGAGACTTGCGTGTTCCTCCTGTATCAAGAAAAGAGTTCACCGAACTGTGTCCAGGGATCCGGCCGGATATACTCTCGACAGCCGGGATCCGGCCCTAGCCGAAGAGACAAGGGCCGATATGGGAGGGGCACCGGGCTGTCCTTCGGCTAAGGACTCAGAAGATATGTCCGTCACCAACTCGGAAGTGGAGAGTGAAGGAAATATGCCCTAGAGGCAATAATAAAGTTATTATTTATTTCCTTATATCATGATAAATGTTTATTATTCATGCTAGAATTGTATTAACCGGAAAAATAATACATGTGTGAATACATAGACAAACAGAGTGTCACTAGTATGCCTCTACTTGACTAGCTCGTTGATCAAAGATGGTTATGTTTCCTAGCCATAGACATGAGTTGTCATTTGATTGACGGGATCACATCATTAGAAGAATGATGTGATTTACTTGACCCATTCCGTTAGCTTAGCACTCGATCGTTTAGTATGTTGTTATTGCTTTCTTCATGACTTATACATGTTCCTATGACTATGAGATTATGCAACTCCCGTTTACCGGAGGAACACTTTGTGTGCTACCAAACATCACAACGTAACTGGGTGATTATAAAGGTGCTCTACAGGTGTCTCCGAAGGTACTTGTTGGGTTGGCATATTTCGAGATTAGGATTTGTCACTCCGATTGTCGGAGAGGTATCTCTGGGCCCTCTCGGTAATGCACATCACTTAAGCCTTACAAGCATTGCAACTAATGAGTTTGTTGCGGGATGATGTATTACGGAACGAGTAAAGAGACTTGCCGGTAACGAGATTGAACTAGGTATTGAGATACCGACGATCGAATCTCGGGCAAGTAACATACGGATGACAAAGGGAACAACGTATGTTGTTATGCGGTCTGACCGATAAAGATCTTCGTAGAATATGTGGGAGCCAATATGAGCATCCAGGTTCCGCTATTGGTTATTGACCGGAGACGTGTCTCGGTCATGTCTACATAGTTCTCGAACCCGTAGGGTCCACACGCTTAAAGTATCGATGATAGTTATATTATGAGTTTATATGTTTTGATGTACCGAAGGTTGTTCGGAGTCCCGGATGTGATCACGGACATGACGAGGAGTCTCGAAATGGTCGAGACATGATGATTGATATATTGGAAGCCTATGTTTGGATATCGGAAGTGTTTCGGGTGAAATCGGAATTTTACCGGAGTACCGGGAGGTTACCGGAACCCCCACGGGGCTTAATGGGCCATAGTGGGCCTTAGTGGAAGAGAGGAGAGGCGGCCAGGGCGGGGCCGCGCGCCCCTCTCCCCTAGTCCGAATAGGACAAGGAGAGGGGGGCGGCGCCCCCTTTCCTTCCTCTCTCCCTCCTCTTTCCTCCTCCACTCCTAGTCCAACAAGGAAAAGGGAGGGAGTCCTACTCCCGGTAGGAGTAGGACTCCTCCTGGCGCGCCCCTCCTGGCCGGCCGCACCTCTCCCCCTTGCTCCTTTATATACGGGGGCAGGGGGCACCCTAGACACACAACAATTGATCGTTTGATCTTTTAGCCATGTGCGGTGCCCCCCTCCACCATAGTCCACCTCGATAATACTGTAGCGGTGCTTAGGCGAAGCCCTGCGTCGGTAGAACATCATCATCGTCACCACACCGTCGTGCTGACGAAACTCTCCCTCAACACTCGGCTGGATCGGAGTTCGAGGGACGTTATCGGGATGAACGTGTGCTGAACTCGGAGGTGTCGTGCGTTCGGTACTTGATCGGTCGGATCGTGAAGACGTATGACTACGTCAACCGCGTTGTGCTAACGCTTCCGCTTTCGGTCTACGAGGTTACGTGGACAACACTCTTCCCTCTCGTTGCTATGCATCACCATGATCTTGCGCGTGCGTAGGAATTTTTTTGAAATTACTATGTTCCCCAACAGTGGCATCCGAGCCAGGTTTTATGCGTTGATGTTATATGCACGAGTAGAACACAAGTGAGTTGTGGGCGATATAAGTCATACTGCTTACCAGCATCTCATACTTTAGTTCGGCGTTATTGTTGGATGAAGCGGCCCGGACCGACATTACGCATACGCTTACGCGAGACTGGTTCTTCCGACGTGCTTTGCACAGAGGTGGCTGGCGGGTGTCAGTTTCTCCAACTTTAGTTGAACCGAGTGTGGCTACGCCCGGTCCTTGCGAAGGTTAAAACAGGACCAACTTGAAAAACTATCGTTGTGGTTTTGATGCGTAGGTGAGAACGGTTCTTGCTAAGCCCGCAGCAGCCACGTAAAACTTGCAACAACAAAGTAGAGGACGTCTAACTTGTTTTTGCAGGGCATGTTGTGATGTGATATGGTCAAGAGATGATGCTAAATTTTATTGTATGAGATGATCATGTTTTGTAACCGAGTTATCGGCAACTGGCAGGAGCCATATGGTTGTCGCTTTATTGTATGCAATGCAATCGCCCTGTAATGCTTTACTTTATCACTAAGCGGTAGCGATAGTCGTAGAAGCATAAGATTGGCGAGACGACAACGATGCTACGATGGAGATCAAGGTGTCGCGCCGGTGACGATGGTGATCACGACGGTGCTTAGGAGATGGAGATCACAAGCACAAGATGATGATGGCCATATCATATCACTTATATTGATTGCATGTGATGTTTATCTTTTATGCATCTTATCTTGCTTTGATTGACGGTAGCATTATAAGATGACCCCTCACTAAATTATCAAAGTATAAGTGTTCTCCCTGAGTATGCACCGTTGCGAAAGTTCTTTGTGCTGAGACACCACGTGATGATCGGGTGTGATAGGCTCTACGTTCAAATACAACGGGTGCAAAACAGTTGCACACGCGGAATACTCAGGTTAAGCTTGACGAGTCTAGCATATAACAGATATGGCCTCGGAACACGGAGACCGAAAGGTCGAGCGTGAATCATATAGTGGATATGATCAACATAGTGATGTTCACCATTGAAACTACTCCATCTCACGTGATGACCGGACATGGTTTAGTTGATATGGATCACGTGATCACTTAGAGGATTAGAGGGATGTCTATCTAAGTGGGAGTTCTTAAGTAATATGATTAATTGAACTTAAATTTATCATGAACTTAGTACCTGATAGTATCTTGCTTGTCTATGTTGATTGTTGATAGATGGCCCGTGCTGTTGTTCCGTTAAATTTTAATGCGTTCCTTGAGAAAGCAAAGTTGAAAGATGATGGTAGCAATTAAATAGACTGGGTCCGTAACTTGAGGATTATCCTCATTGCTAGATTGAAGAATTACGTCCTGGAAGCACCGCTGGGTGCCAGACCTGCTGCAGGAGCAACACCAGATGTTATGAACGTCTGGCAGAGCAAAGCTGATGACTACTCGATAGTTCAGTGTGCCATGCTTTACGGCTTAGAACCGGGACTTCAACGACGTTTTGAATGTCATGGAGCATATGAGATGTTCCAGGAGTTGAAGTTAATATTTCAAGCAAATGCCCGGATTGAGAGATATGAAGTCTCCAATAAGTTCTACAGCTGCAAGATGGAGGAGAATAGTTCTGTCAGTGAGCATATACTCAAGATGTCTGGGTACTGCAATCACTTGATTCAACTGGGAGTTAATCTTCCGGATGATAGCGTCATTGACAGAATTCTTCAATCACTGCCACCAAGCTACAAGAGCTTCGTGATGAACTATAACATGCAAGGGATGGATAAGACGATTCCCGAGCTCTTCGCAATGCTAAAGGCTGCGGAGGTAGAAATCAAAAAGGAGCATCAAGTGTTGATGGTCAATAAGACCACCAGTTTCAAGAAAAAGGGCAAAGGGAAGAAGAAGGGGAACTTCAAGAAGAACAGCAAGCAAGTTGCTGTTCAGGAGAAGAAACCCAAGTCTGGACCTAAGCCTGAGACTGAGTGCTTCTACTGCAAGCAGACTGGTCACTGGAAGCGGAACTGCCCCAAGTATTTGGCGGATAAGAAGGATGGCAAGGTGAACAAAGGTATATGTGATATACATGTTATTGATGTGTACCTTACTAATGCTCGCAGTAGCACCTGGGTATTTGATACTGGTTCTGTTGCTAATATTTGCAACTCGAAGCAGGGGCTACGGATTAAGCGAAGATTGGCTAAGGACGAGGTGACGATGCGCGTGGGAAATGGTTCCAAAGTCGATGTGATCGCGGTCGGCACGCTACCTCTACATCTACCTTCGGGATTAGTTTTAGACCTAAATAATTGTTATTTGGTGCCAGCGTTAAGCATGAACATTATATCTGGATCTTGTTTGATGCGAGACGGTTATTCATTTAAATCAGAGAATAATGGTTGTTCTATTTATATGAGTAATATCTTTTATGGTCATGCACCCTTGAAGAGTGGTCTATTTTTGTTGAATCTCGATAGTGGTGATACACATATTCATAGTATTGAAGCCAAAAGATGCAGAGTTGATAATGATAGTGCAACTTATTTGTGGCACTGCCGTTTAGGTCATATCGGTGTAAAGCGCATGAAGAAACTCCATACTGATGGACTTTTGGAACCACTTGATTATGAATCACTTGGTACTTGCGAACCGTGCCTCATGGGCAAGATGACTAAAACGCCGTTCTCCGGAACTATGGAGAGAGCAACAGATTTGTTGGAAATCATACATACAGATGTATGTGGTCCGATGAATGTTGAGGCTCGTGGCGGATATCGTTATTTTCTCACCTTCACAGATGATTTAAGCAGATATGGGTATATCTACTTAATGAAACATAAGTCTGAAACATTTGAAAAGTTCAAAGAATTTCAGAGTGAAGTTGAAAATCATCGTAACAAGAAAATAAAGTTTCTACGATCTGATCGTGGAGGAGAATATTTGAGTTATGAGTTTGGTCTTCATTTGAAACAATGCGGAATAGTTTCGCAACTCACGCCACCCGGAACACCACAGCGTAATGGTGTCCGAATCGTACTTTACTAGATATGGTGCGATCTATGATGTCTCTTACTGATTTACCGCTATCATTTTGGGGTTTTCCTTTAGAGACGGCCGCATTCACGTTAAATAGGGCACCATCAAAATCCGTTGAGACGACGCCTTATGAACTGTGGTTTGGCAAGAAACCAAAGTTGTCATTTCTTAAAGTTTGGGGCTGCGATGCTTATGTGAAAAAGCTTCAACCTGATAAGCTCGAACCCAAATCGGAGAAATGTGTCTTCATAGGATACCCAAAGGAGACTGTTGGGTACACCTTCTATCACAGATCCGAAGGCAAGACTTTTGTTGCTAAATTCGGAATTTTTCTGGAGAAGGAGTTTCTCTCGAAAGAAGTGAGTGGGAGGAAAGTAGAACTTGATGAGGTAATTGTACCTGCTCCCTTATTGGAAAGTAGTTCATCGCAGAAACCAGTTTCTGCGACGCCTATACCAATTAGTGAGGAAGTTAATGATGATGATCATGGAACTTCAGATCAAGTTATTACTGAACCTCGTAGGTCAACCAGAGTAAGATCCGCACCAGAGTGGTACGGTAATCCTGTTCTGGAGGTTATGTTACTAGACCATGACGAACCTACGAACTATGAAGAAGCGATGGTGAGCCCAGATTCCGCAAAATGGCTTGAAGCCATGAAATCTGAGATGGGATCCATGTATGAGAACAAAGTGTGGACTTTGGTTGACTTGCCCGATGATCGGCAAGCAATTGAGAATAAATGGATCTTCAAGAAGAAGACTGACGCTGACGGTAATGTTACTGTCTATAAAGCTCGACTTGTTGCAAAAGGTTTTCAACAAGTTCAAGGGATTGACTACGATGAGACCTTCTCACCCGTAGCGATGCTCAAGTCTGTCCGAATCATGTTAGCAATTGCCGCATTTTACGATTATGAAATTTGGCAAATGGATGTCAAAACTGCATTCCTGAATGGATTTCTGGAAGAAGAGTTGTATATGATGCAACCATAAGGTTTTGTCGATCCAAAGGGAGCTAACAAAGTGTGAAAGCTCGAGCGATCCATTTATGGACTGGTGCAAGCCTCTCGGAGTTGGAATAAATGCTTTGATAGTGTGATCAAAGCATTTGGTTTTGTACAGTCTTTTGGAGAAGCCTGTATTTACAAGAAAGTGAGTGGGAGCTCTGTAGCATTTCTGATATTATATGTGGATGACATATTGCTGATTGGAAATGATATAGAATTTCTGGATAGCATAAAGGGATACTTGAATAAGAGTTTTTCAATGAAAGACCTCGGTGAAGCTGCGTATATATTGGGCATCAAGATCTATAGAGATAGATCAAGACGCTTAATTGGACTTTCACAAAGCACATATCTGGACAAAGTTTTGAAGCAGTTCAAAATGGATCAAGCAAAGAAAGGGTTCTTGCCTGTGTTACAAGGTGTGAAGTTGAGTAAGACTCAATACCCGACCACTGCAGAAGATAGAGAGAAGATGAAAAATGTTCCCTATGCTTCAGCCATAGGCTCTATCATGTATGCAATGATGTGTACCAGACCTGATGTGTGCCTTGCTATAAGTCTAGCAGGGAGGTACCAAAGTAATCCAGGAGTGGATCACTGGACAGCGGTCAAGAACATCCTGAAATACCTGAAAAGGACTAAGGATATGTTTCTCGTTTATGGAGTTGACAAAGAGCTCATCGTAAATGGTTACGTTGATGCAAGCTTTGACACTGATCCGGATGATTCTAAATCGCAAACCGGATACGTGTTTACATTGAACGGTGGAGCTGTCAGTTGGTGCAGTTCTAAACAAAGCGTCGTGGCGGGATCTACGTGTGAAGCGGAATACATAGCTACTTCGGAAGTAGTAAATGAAGGAGTCTGGATGAAGGAGTTCATATCTGATCTAGGTGTCATACCTAGTGCATCGGATCCAATGAAAATCTTTTGTGACAATACTGGTGCAATTGCCTTGGCGAAGGAATCCAGATTTCACAAGAGAACCAAGCACATCAAGAGACGCTTCAATTCCATCCGGGATTCAGTCCAGGTGGGAGACATAGAAATTTGCAAGATACATACGGATCTGAATGTTGCAGACCCAT
This sequence comes from Triticum aestivum, assembly GCF_018294505.1. Lineage (NCBI taxonomy): Eukaryota > Viridiplantae > Streptophyta > Magnoliopsida > Poales > Poaceae > Triticum > Triticum aestivum. Next base: position 430,376,142 of record NC_057802.1, read on the forward strand.
TGACTAAGCCTCTTCCACGAGCAAAACATGATCAACACCAAGGCTCCATGGGTGTTAGAATCATTACTGTGTAATCTAGATTATTGACTCTAGTGCAAGTGGGAGACTGAAGGAAATATGCCCTAGAGGCAATAATAAAGTTATTATTTATTTCCTTATATCATGATAAATGTTTATTATTCATGCTAGAATTGTATTAACCGGAAACATAATACATGTGTGAATACATAGACAAACAGAGTGTCACTAGTATGCCTCTACTTGACTAGCTCGTTGATCAAAGATGGTTATGCTTCCTAGCCATAGACATGAGTTGTCATTTGATTAACGGGATCACATCATTAGGAGAATGATGTGATTGACTTGACCCATTCCGTTAGCTTAGCACTCGATCGTTTAGTATGTTGCTATTGCTTTCTTCATGACTTATACATGTTCCTATGACTATGAGATTATGCAACTCCCGTTTACCGGAGGAACACTTTGTGTGCTACCAAACGTCACAACGTAACTGGGTGATTATAAAGGTGCTCTACAGGTGTCTCCGAAGGTACTTGTTGGGTTGGCGTATTTCGAGATTAGGATTTGTCACTCCGATTGTCGGAGAGGTATCTCTGGGCCCTCTCGGTAATGCACATCACTTAAGCCTTGCAAGCATTGCAACTAATGAGTTTGTTGCGGGATGATGTATTACGGAACAAGTAAAGAGACTTGCCGGTAACGAGATTGAACTAGGTATTGAGATACCGACGATCGAATCTCGGGCAAGTAACATACCGATGACAAAGGGAACAACATATGTTGTTATGCGGTCTGACCGATAAAGATCTTCGTAGAATATGTGGGAGCCAATATGAGCATCCAGGTTCCGCTATTGGTTATTGACCGGAGACGTGTCTCGGTCATGTCTACATAGTTCTCGAACCCGTAGGGTCCACACGCTTAAAGTATCGATGATAGTTATATTATGAGTTTATATGTTTTGATGTACCGAAGGTTGTTCGGAGTCCCGGATGTGATCACGGACATGACGAGGAGTCTCGAAATGGTCGAGACATGATGATTGATATATTGGAAGCCTATGTTTGGATATCAGAAGTGTTTCGGGTGAAATCGGAATTTTACCGGAGTACCGGGAGGTTACCGGAACCCCCCGGGGGCTTAATGGGCCATAGTGGGCCTTAGTGGAAGAGAGGAGAGGCGACCAGGGCAGGGCTGCGCGCCCCTCCCCCCTAGTCCGAATAGGACAAGGAGAGGGGGGCGGCGCCCCCCCTTTCCTTCCTCTCTCCCTCCACTTTCCTCCTCCACTCCTAGTCCAACAAGGAAAAGGGAGGGAGTCCTACTCCCGGTAGGAGTAGGACTCCTCGTGGCGCGCCCCTCCTGGCCGGCCGCACCTCTCCCCCTTGCTCCTTTATATATGGGGGCAGGGGGAACCCTAGACACACAACAATTGATCGTTTGATCTTTTAGCCGTGTGCGGTGCCCCCCTCCACCATAGTCCACCTCGATAATACTGTAGCGGTGCTTAGGCGAAGCCCTGCGTCGGTAGAACATCATCATCGTCACCACACCGTCGTGCTGACGAAACTCTCCCTCAACACTCGGCTGGATCGGAGTTCGAGGGACGTCATCGGGCTGAACATATGCTGAACTCGGAGGTGTCGTGCGTTCGGTACTTGATCGGTCGGATCGTGAAGACGTACGACTACATCGACCGCGTTGTGCTAACGCTTCCGCTTTCGGTCTACGAGGGTACGTGGACAACAGTCTTCCCTCTTGTTGCTATGCATCACCATGATCTTGCGTGTGCGTAGGAATTTTTTTGAAATTACTACGTTCCCCTACAGAGAGTGCCAGGAATCATCGGCACCGGACGACCGTTTTACGCGACCCCCGCTTCTCGGAAGAGGCGTTCAATGCCTCCAGCTCGGCTGATGCATGCATCCGAGCTGCTCGAAATGGGCTTGGCAGAGCCACAGAGCAACATTTAAAAGATGTGCAGGTAAATTTACTGTGTCCGGAATATGATAACCATATGAAGTCGCCCCCGAGACTTAAAGTAGTTGGTACAACTAATTTGAGGATAGTTGTATAACCAGGTTCTTACGGAGAAGAATGACCTACTAGCTCAAGACCTAGAAAGGTGTCGGACACAGCTAACTATTGTTACTGCCGAACTGGAGAAATCCAAGAAGGCGTCACCTGGTAATATTCCCCTCCATCAAGAAAATATAATAATATGTCTGTAATGCTAACAGTATTGCATATACCATGACATAATTGTCAGAGGAATTGAAGGAGGCACTAGAAGTCGTGCAAGCGCATGAACAAGAAGCCAAAAGGCTACATGTTGCGGGCGAACGTGTGCTAAAACAGGTCATTGATGAGAAAAATCAACTCCAGGATTCCAAGACCCATCTGGGCGAAGAGCTGAAGGATGTGCGGGCCTAGCTAGCCGACTCCGTGAAGGAAAATAAGAGGCTGCGAGGCGGAATATTTAGTATGTGTTCAAACTTACCACCGTGTAATTCGGCGAGGAAAGGAACTGACAGAAGTATGTCTGTAGGTATGCTGACTGGCCGTCCCGAGGAGGAGATGTCCGGATCTTCGGGCGATCTACTACAAGAGCTGTCGCAAATGCATGAGCAAGCGCGGCAGGCGATGCGAAGTGTTGCCAAGGCCTTATGGCCGTCCGCCTCCCCTCCAGGAAGTATGGAAGAGCTTATACATCTATTTAAGGGAGCGCGGCGGCGTTTCTGGTTATGGAAAATATCAGCCTGCCGGAAAGGTGCAAGAGAAGCCTGGGCCATGGTGAAGAAAACACGGTATACCAAGCTTAATCCGAATCATATGGCCTGGGTCGGGCCTCTAGGGTCAGATGGGAAGGAAATTCCTGTGAGTTTGGTGTATAACCAAGCAGAAGTAGCCGCCAAGTATTCCCAATAGGATTGCAAATTGGACAGCCTGCTGGACGCCATAGAACAGGAAGTTTTTGAGTCTTAAATGACTATGTACTTTCCTTGGCCTATGTAACTCTAGCTGAATTGTAAAATGCTTGTCATGGCAGACCTTTTCGCTTCGACCTCTGGACCCGAGGGTGCGGAGTGTTTCCGAATACCAGAGCGGCCGAGTATACCGGGGTATGCGTGGAAACCAGGCGTAGGGGTCATAGTTGCTTGAACAGACAAGTATCCGGCTAGTTATGTTATATTACATTAAAATTGTAAGAAACGTCTTCCAGAGAGAATAGTTCCGTTAAGGGTTCCTTTCCCTGGGTGTACATGCGTTAACGTGCATGTCCGAACTGTGATTGAAAAATCACAGTATATATAACTTCTGGGGGTTCATGATGGAGTGAGTGCAAGAACATCTTTAGTTCACCGACCGAATATTCCCTTAAGAACGCTAGCTTTCGGCTTCACCCAGTCTGAGGTACACATCCGGATGACCCGGCAGTAACAATCGCAGAGGTGCTCCCTTTATGCCCTAGCCGAACTAACGGGAACGTAGGGCATAAGCACAGGAGCCAGGCAACCCAGCTTGGCCAAAACTTAAGTCATATCGATGCATATAATGGCGAAGAAAAGGTACATATGGAAAGAAAACGCATATGTGATGAGCTTGATGCTCGAAAAATAACATTAATAAGCTTCTGTTAAAGAAGCCCCCAGGTATGGTGGACGTACATATTTGAGTATGTATATGTCGCGGGTGTACGGTCGAGCCGCACGAAAAAGCTTGAAGGCTAAAAAAGGGAAAAGGCAAAAAGAGAGGAAAAATAATAGAAACAATGGGGAGAAGGAGACGAACAAAGATTTCGGCGCTTAGGCGAGAATCTTTGGAGTCTGGCCGCATTCCAAGGGTTCGGCTCTAGGCGATTGTCTGATGCATCACGCACGCGGTACACTCCTCCGGTGAGAACTTCGTCAATGATGAAGGGACCCTCCCACTTGGGCTTGAGTGTGTCCTTTTTCTTCTCCGGTAGGCGTAGAACCAGTTTGCCAACATTATAAGTCTTGGCCCGCACTTCTCTGCTTTGATACCAGCGAGCCTGTTGTGGATAAAATGCGGAACGGGCTTTTGTAATGTCGCGCTCCTCCTCCAAGGCGTCTAGGCTGTCCTGCCGATGAAGCTCGGCCCCTCTCTCTTCGTACATGCGTACCCGAGGTGAGTCATGAATAATGTCGCAGGGTAGCACAGCCTCTGCACCGTACACCATGAAAAAAGGTGTATATCCAGTAGTGCAGTTAGGCGTGGTCCGCAGCCCCCAGAGTATGGATTCGAGCTCCTCAACCCAGTGCTTGTCTGATTCTTTCAAAGACCGCACTAGTCTGGGTTTAATGCCGCTCATAATAAGACCGTTGGCCGTTTCGACTTGACCATTTGTTTGCGGGTGATAGACAGAGGCGTAATCGAGCTTAATGCCCAGATTAGCACACCAAATTTTCACCTATCGGCTGTGAAGTTGGAGCCACTGTCGGTGATGATGCTGTGTGAAACACCATAACAGTGCACAACGCCGGATATGAATTCTATCACTGGCCCGGCTTCGGCCATTTTAACTGGTTTGGCCTCTATCCACTTAGTGAATTTATCCACCATAACCAGCATACACTTTTTCTTATGGCTTCCCCCTTTAAGGGGTCCGACCATATCGAGCCCCCAGACCGTGAAGGGCCAAGTGATGGGGATCGTTTGTAGGGCGATGGGTGGCATATGGCTTTGGTTGGCGAAAAGCTGACATCCGACGCAATGTTGGACAAGGTCCTGTGCGTCTACTGGGGCCGTTGGCCAATAAAACCTGTACGGAAGGCCTTGCTTACGAGGGCCCGAGCCGCGGCGTGGTGACCGCCAAGACCAGCATGAATTTCAGCCAAGAGCTGCCGCCCTTCTTCCTCAGAGATACATCTTTGAAGTACTCTGGTAGCGCTTTTCTTGTAGAGTTCTCCGTCGCGAACTTTGTAGGCTTTCGAACGCCGAACAATGCGGCGGGCCTCATTCTGGTCCTCAGGGAGTTCTCGCCTATTAAGGTAGGCCAGCAAGGGTTCGGTCCATGGGGCAATGACTGCCATGATGAGATGGGCCGATGGTGTTATTTCGGTGGCTGAGCCCCCGATGATGTCAGTGTGTTCGGGATCTGGGGATGTGGTCAGATCCGGACTGGTGTTGCCGCTCTCCCCTTGCCACACCACGGAAGGTTTAAAAAGCCTTTCCAGAAAGATATTAGGTGGGACGGGGTCGCGCTTGGCGCCGATGCGAGCAAGGACGTCCGCCGCTTGATTGCTTTCTGGAGCCACATGATGGAACTCGAGGCCCTCGAATCGAGCTGACATTTTAAGAACGGCATTACGATAAGCTGCCATCTTTGGATCTTTGGCGTCAAAGTCTCCATTTATTTGAGATATTGCGAGGTTTGAGTCCCCGCGCACTTCCACGCGTTGTATGCCCATGGAGACGGCCATCCGAATCCATGTAATAAGGCCTCATATTCGGCTGCGTTATTGGAGTCTGTATATAGTATTTGGAGTACGTACTGAACTACGTCTCCGGTGGGCGACGTTAACACGACTCCCACTCCTAACCCTGCCAGCATTTTGGAACCATCGAAATACATGACCCAGTTGGAATACGTGCCGTACTCTTTAGGGAGTTCGGCCTCTGTCCATTCGGCGACGAAGTCAGCCAGTACTTGGGATTTAATGGCTCAACGCGGTTTGTATGTTATGTCAAATGGAAGTAGCTCAATGGCCCATTTGGCAATCCGGCCCGTAGCATCGCGGTTGTTTATTATGTCGTTGAGTGGAACTTCGGAAGCCACCGTGATCGAACACTCCTGAAAGGAGTGTCGTAGCTTCCGGGACGCCATGAAGACCGCGTATGCTATCTTTTGGTAATGAGGGTACCGGGATTTGCATGGTGTGAGGACAGTGGACATGTAGTATACTGGCTTCTGAAGCGGGAACTTGTGTCCGTCCTGTTCTCGCTCGACGACGAGCACGGCGCTCACCACCTAGTGTGTTGCCGATATGTATAATAGCATGGGTTCGCCGATGTTTGGCGCGGCTAGGATTGGGTTGCTTGCCAAAAGGGCCTTTATTTGTTCCAGTCCGGCCGTTGCCGCGTCCGTCCACTCGAAGTGGTCTGTGCGTCAGAGGAGGTGGTAGAGTGGCAAGGCTTTTTCTCCCAATCTGGAGATAAAGCGGCTTAAAGCTGCCATGCATCTCGCAAGCTTTTGGACCTGTTTAAGGTCTATTGGCGTAGCCAATGGTGACAAAGCTCGGATTTTGGCTGGATTTGCCTCAATTCCTCTATTGGAAACGATGAAGCCCAGTAATTTTCCGGCGGGGACACCGAAAACACATTTTTCCGCATTGAGCTTGATGTCATATGCATGGAGGTTGTCAAATGTGAGACATAGATCGTCTATTAGTGACTCGACGTGCCTAGTTTTGATGACGACGTCATCCACATATGCTTCAACTGTCTTGCCGATCTGTTTCTCCAAGCATGTTTGAATCATGCGTTGGTAAGTGGCGCCAGCGTTTTCAGCCCTAAAGGCATAGTGTTGAAGCAGAAAGGCCCATATGGGGTAATGAATGCCGTTGCGGCTTGATCGGACTCCTTCATTTTGATTTGATGGTATCCAGAATATGTGTCGAGGAAGAAGTGTGAGTCGTGTCCTGCGGTAGCATCAATGATCTGGTCGATGCGGGGGAGGGGGAAGGGATCCTTAGGGCAGGCCTTGTTGAGGTCTTTGAAATCGACGCACAGGCGCCAGGATTTATCCTTCTTTGGCACCATCACCAGGTTTGCTAGCCAGTCCGGGTGTTTTATTTCTCTAATGAATCCGGCCTCGATTAGCTTGGCTAGCTCCTCCCCCATAGGTTCTGAAAAGCGCCGCAGTGTTTGCTTGACCGGTTTATATCCCTTCAACATATTGAGGCTGTGTTCTGCCAACTCGTGTGGGATTCCTGGCATATCAGAACGGTGCCAGGCGAATGTATCCCAGTTCTCGCGTAGGAACTCTCGTAGCGCGGCGTCAACCGTTGGGTCTAGTTGTGCTCCAATGGATGCTGTCTTCTTGGGGTCCGTTGGATGGACTTGGAATCTGACTATTTCTTCTGCCGGTTTGAAGGAGGTGCATTTGGGCCGTTTGTCTAGGATCACGTCGTCCCTATCCACCGTGGAGCGCAGTGCGGTTAATTCTTCGGCCGCGAGGGCCTCAGATAATGCCTCAAGGGCTAGGGATGCGGTTTTGTTTTCAGCGCGGAGTGCTATGTCCGGATCACTGGCGAGAGTGATTATGCCGTTGGGCCCGGGCATCTTAAGCTTCATGTACCCGTAATGAGGTATAGCTTGGAAGCGGGTAAATGCATCTCGCTCCAAGAGGGCGTGATATCCGCTGTTAAAAGGGGCCACTTGGAAGGTTATCTCTTCGGACCGATAATTCTCCGGCGTGCCGAATACCACGTCAAGTGTGATTTTTCCCGCACACCGTGCCTCCCGACTGGGAATGATTCCTCGGAAGGTCGTGCTGCTTTGCTCGATGCGGCTCCTGTCTATTTCCATTTTGTGGAGTGTATCCTCATAGATGAGGTTTAGTCCGCTACCGCCGTCCATGAGGACCTTGGTGAGCCGAAAGCCGTCCACGATTGGACTGAGGACCAAGGCGGCTGGTGCTCGGACTGTCCTGTATTTTGGTTCGTCACCGGCGTTAAAAGTTATAGTCGTGTCGTTCCAAGGGTTTATTGCTGCGATTTGGCAGACTTCGGCGAGTTCGCGTAGTGCCCTTTTGCGCCTATTGTTTGAAGCAAATGTCTCGAAGACCGTCAATACTTTGAGGTTGTTGTCTTCTGGGGGGTGTTGTTCTGGGGTATTCTTGGTGAGGATATCCTTGCCGCTCTTGGCCACTTGCCGGAGTATCCAACATGCTCTAAGGCTGTGGGTTGGCGTGTTATCCGGTGTTGTGTGTATTTTGCATGGCCCATCGAGCCATCCTTCCAGAACGGTTCCGCGCCTCATAATGGGCTTATATTTCTTTACTATTGGACCGGGCGTTCCACGAGGGTGCGCCCTTTTTGCCTGAACGAGGGGTTGAGTGGGGACCGATGATTTCCAGCAGGCTGCCTGAGTTTTCCATGCACTTTCCATTGTGCTGTACTTTTGTACGATAGTTGCCAAGTCAGCAAAGTGCAATATGCGATGACGATTGATGGCGTTAAGGATTCCTTCGTCCGTGCAGTTGTTGCGGAACGCTGAGATCACATCCTCGTCGCGGCAATCTTTAATCTTGTCTTTGACAAGGAGGAATCTGGCCCAGAAGTGATGGACCGTTTCCTGAGACTGCTGTTGTATGCTCAGGAGAGCGCTTATGTTCGGGTGGGTGGGTGGATTTAAATCCGAACCCTGGCCCAACTTTGGATCCGGAGTCTGAGGATCTTCCGGACATAATAGTTCGGGCTCCGAGATATCAACTGATTTTTTAGGCTTGCCATCCGATTCTATGTTCGGAGAACAAGACGTGTCTTTCTGCCGGTGGGTGTCCGGCTCTTCGAGATCGGAGATCCGAACATAGTTCGTCCTCAACATAGAGGATGAGTTGTCTTGCTCCTCGACTACCGCTATCTGGTGGGTGATCGGCGGAGTTTTAATCTCTCTCTGGTCGGGTTTAAGCCCGATCCGATCGTAGTTTGTATCGATTCCCAAGGCGGCGATGCGATCTAGGAGTTCGTTTAAAGATGATAACTCCATCAGATCCATCCTTTTGGAGTATTCGGGATCAACGCGGAGGCGATTTTCGATGACTCGAGAGGTCATCGTCGGCTTAAGGGCCGAACAGGCGGTCATGACGAAGCCGCCCAGCCGGAGGGTTTGGCCTGGGGCCAGGGCTCCTCCGGAGGTGATTTTTTTCCTTGATGACAAGGCAAGCCATCAACCCTTTTGGCGACGACACAGTGGAACTCTCTATGAAAGCACCAATGTCGGTGTCAAAACCGGCGGATCTCGGGTAGGGGGTCCCGAACTGTGCGTCTAGGATCGATGGTAACAGGAGACGGGGGACACAATGTTTACCCAGGTTCGGGCCCTCTCTATGGAGGTAATACCCTACTTCCTGCTTGATTGATCTTGATGAATATGAGTGTTACAAGAGTTGATCTACCACGAGATCGTAATGGCTAAACCCTAGAAGTCTAGCTTGTATGACTATGCTAATGAGTATTCGGTCCTATAGAACTAACCTCCGGTTTATATAGACACCGGAGGGATCTAGGGTTACATCAAGTCGGTTACAGAGAAAGGAATCTTCATGTTTGATCGCCAAGCTTGCCTTCCACGCAAGGAGAGTCCCATCCGGACACGGTGAGAGTCTTCGGCCTTCATATCTTCACAGACCATCAGTCCGGCCCATGGCTAATAGGTCGGACGCCCGAGGACCCCTTAATCCAGGACTCCCTCACCCACTTCACTCTCTCTCCTCTCTTCTCACTCCTCCAAGTAGGATTTTAATGACATGGCAAGTCTTATAGCCTACTGACTAGGCCTTATTAGACTTGCTCTTAGGCCCTATGTAAATAGAAGGAGGGAGTACTATGAGAACTGGATACTCTACTACAGATGTTGTCAGTACTCCACTAGTACTATTGGACAGGGAGCTTAAAAAAAGTAACTATTGGACTGTCTATACGTGGCAAAATCCTAGTAGGAAGAGCAAGCGCGAGAACAAGCACATTCACGCGTTTGAAAACAAATTGGAAACCATCTATGTTTGAATACAAATCTAGGAGTACGTACGAATCTAACAATATTGATTGGGCGTTGTTGAATGTTGATACTTTTTTCTGTAAGTTTGATCAAAGTAGAGATACTTTGACTACACATAAAACTTATATGTAAACTTGAAAGGATTGGAGGGAGTATATTGTACGTTCAAATGCGAAACGAACATTGAATACCCTTTATATATGATTTGCAGATGCTATGATCACCGGTTCAAAATTTTGAATCCGCCTTAGGTATCACACATGCACCCACTCGTTCTCTCTCGGTTTCTTCTCGGGGTCCGAAGATCGATTGAAAGAGGACTAGGGTGGGTACAATACATTCGTTTCTATCTCCTTCCATGGCACGCAGTTGATCTCTCAACATCAATCGATCTCGTCAAGATGTGTCGGGGCATGAACCGAATGGGATGTCAAAACTAAGACGGGAAGCGACACGTAGTGGAGGCAAAGTGAAACTTTAAACGAACCGTTTGTTTGTATGCATGTCGGACAAATTACAGCATTGGAAATACAAGCATGGTCTAGGCCCACATGTGAATGATACTCAGCGGAATGTTCAAATGAGGCGTGCGGGAGGATGGACTCGACCGGAGGGCGGCATGATCGATGGAGAAGAGGGTTGGAGAGGAATGAGAAATAAGCAACGCCACATGATTATACTTGAATGGCTCAAATAAACAATAAGTTGTCTCGTTTTCCCTTCCGTCTTGGTCACGGAGTAAGATACTCCCTCCGTTTTTATTTACTCTACATATTAGGTTTGACTGAATCTAATGGTATTGATTTGTTATTGTATATGTTATCATTTCTGTCTATAAACTTTGTCAAATTTACAAATTTTGACTTTGAGCAAAGCTAAAATGCGGAGTAAATAAAAACAGAGGGAGTACGCAGGGACTATTGTAGTTACTACTAACGAAACATGGTAAGTTGGACCCCTAAATGCGGGCACGGACTGGGCACACCTTAATTATTCCTTCAAACAGTCGGACACCTACATTAGCACACCATTCGGCTACTTAATCAAGTGTTACGCTTCACTAGTTGAAAAGGAAAAGGGTGGTACCATACCCAAAACCACCACACTTGGGGCTAGGGTAACAACTTGGTACTGTACCACATTTGAACCAGGGCACAAAAACCACCTGTTCTGCGCCTAATGCGCAACATGGAGCACTGACGCTCGAATTTGGCCGGGAAAACAGGGGAACCGACACGTGGGGCACACCTGTCGGGACGACGTGGCATAGACTAGTCCAATGGAGGAGCTGGCCCATGACCTCCTCGCCACTGGCAACCGTTCATGTGGGTCGTGGGGGCCAGCAATGTGGCGCAACTCCCACACCGCCTCTGGACACGATGACCGCGGTGAGCGACACGCTCATCGTCGCTAGACACGGTCGACTTCAGTGTGCCGAGGGTGGCGTTAGCGTTGTGGCACGACCAGCAGATCAACACCCGGCTCGTTGAGGATGCAAGGGGTGTCGGATCACGGGTTCCGACAAAACCCTTAAGGTTCGAACTCTGGGGTGCGCGCAAAGTTCTTTCCCTCCTACGGATCCACGCCCTAGGGTTGCTACGTTGGGGAACGTAGCAGAAATTCAAAATTTTCTACGCATCACCAAGATCAATCTATGGCGTAATCTAGAAACGAGGGGAAGGGGAGTGCATCGACATACCCTTGTAGATCGCGATGCGGAAGCGTTGCAAGAACGCAGATGAAGGAGTCGTACTCGTAGCGATTCAGATCGCGGTTGATTCCGATCTAAGCACCGAAGAACGGTGCCTCCGCGTTCAACACACGTGCAGCCCGGTGACGTCTCCCACGCCTTGATCCAGCAAGGAGAGAGGGAGAGGTTGGGGAAGACTCCGTCCAGCAGCAGCACGATGGCGTGGTGGTGGAGGAGGAGCGTGGCAATCCTGCAGGGCTTCGCCAAGCACCGCGGGAGAGGAGGAGGAAGAGGGGTAGGGCTGCGCCATGAGGGAGATGTGTTCTCCTATGTATGGCAGCCCCAAAACCCCAATATATATAGGGGAGGGGGAGGGCAGCGCCCCCATCTAGGGTCCCCCCCAAGGGGTGCGGCCAGCCCTAGATGGGGCTTGGGGGGGCGGCCAAGGGGGAAAGAGAAGGGGGCGCCCCACTAGATGGGCCTTAGGCCCATCTAAGCCTAGGGTTTCCCCCTTCCCCCCTTCCTGCGCCCTGGGCCTCTTGTGGGGGGGCGCACCAGCCCACCTGGGGCTGGTCCCCTCCCAGACTTGGCCCACGCAGCCCTCTGGGGCCGGTGGCCCCACCTGGTGGACCCCCGGGACCCTCCCGGTGGCCCCGGTACATTACCGATAGCACCCGAAACTTTTCCGGTGACCAAAACAGGACTTCCCATATATAAATCTTTACCTCCGGACCATTCCGGGACTCCTCGTGACGTCCAGGATCTCATCCGGGGCTCCGAACAACATTCGGTAACCACATAAAAACTTCCTTTATAACCCTAGCGTCATCGAACCTTAAGTGTGTAGACCCTACGGGTTCGGGAACCATGCAGACATGACCGAGACGTTCTCCAGCCAATAACCAACAGCGGGATCTGGATACCCATGTTGGCTCCCACATGTTCCACGATGATCTCATCAGATGAAGCACGATGTCGGGGATTCAATCAATCCCGTATTCAATTCCCTTTGTCCATCGGTATGCTACTTGCCCGAGATTCGATCGTCGGTATCCCGATACCTTGTTCAATCTCGTTACCGGCAAGTCTCTTTACTCGTTCCGTAAATCACATCATCCCGTGATCAACTCCTTGGTCACATTGTGCACATTATGATGATGTCCTACCGAGTGGGCCAAGAGATACCTCTCCGTTTACACGGAGTGAAAAATCCCAGTCTCGATTCGTGCCAACCCAACAGACACTTTCGGAGATACCTGTAGTGCACCTTTATAGCCACCCAGTTACGTTGTGACATTTGGTACACCCAAAGCATTCCTACGGTATCCGGGAGTTGCACAATCTCATGGTCTAAGGAAATGATACTTGACATTAGAAAAGCTCTGAGAAAAGGAACTACACGATCTTGTGCTAGGCTTAGGATTGGGTCTTGTCCATCACATCATTCTCCTAATGATGTGATCCCGTTATCAAGGACATCCAATGTCCATGGTCAGGAAACCGTAACCATCTATTGATCAACGAGCTAGTCAACTAGAGGCTTACTAGGGACATGGTGTTGTCTATGTATCCACACATGTATCTGAGTTTCCTATCAATACAATTCTAGCATGGATAATAAACGATTATCATGAACAAGGAAATATAATAATAACCTATTTATTATTGCCTCTAGGGCATATTTCCAACAGTCTCCCAGTTGCACTAGAATCAATAATCTAGTTTACATCACCATGTGATTAACACTCACAGGTCACATCACCATGTGACCAACATCCAAAGAGTTCACTAGAGTCAACAATCTAGTTCACATCACTATGTGATTAACTCTCAATGAGTTCTGGTTTGATCATGTTATGCTTGTGAGAGAGGTTATTGGTCGACGGGTCTGAACCTTTCAGATCCATGTCTGCTTTACGAATATCTATGTCATCTTGTGGATGCTACCACGCGCTACTTGGAGCCATTTCAAATAACTGCTCTACTATACGAATCCGGTTTACTACTTAGAGTCATCCGGATTAGTGTCAAAGTTCGCATCGACGTAACCCTTTACGACGAACCCCTTTTCACCTCCATAATCGAGAAAATTCCTTAGTCCACTAGATACTAAGGATAAGTTCGACCGCTGTCATGTGATCCATTCCCGGATCACTATTGTACCCCTTGACCAACTCATGGCAAGGCACACTTCATGTGCGGTACATAGCATAGCATACTGTAGAGTCTACGTCTAAAGCATAGGGGACGACCTTCGTCCTTTCTCTCTCTTCTGCTGTGGTCAGGTCTTGAGTCTTACTCAATACTCACACCTTGTAACACAGCCAAGAACTCCTTCTTTGCTGATCTATTTTGAACTCTTTCAAAATCATGTCAAGGTGTGCGTTCTTTGAAAGTATCATCAGGCGTCTTGATCTATCTCTATAGATCTTGATGCCCAATACGTAAGCAGCTTTATCCAGGTCTTCCTTTGAAAAACTCCTTTCAAACAACCCTTTATGCTTTCCAGAAATTTCACATCATTTCGGATCAATAATATGTCATTCACATATACTTATCAGAAATGTTGTAGCGCTCCCACTCACTTTATTGTAAATACAAGTTTCTAACAAACTTTGTATAAACCCAAAAACTTTGATCACTCCATCAAAGCGTATATTCTGACTCCGAGATGCTTGCTCTAGTCCATGGAAGGATCGCTGGAGCTAGCATACCTTTTAGCATCCTTAGGATTGACAAAACCTTTCTGATTGTATCACATACAACCGTTCCTTACGAAAACTGGTAAGGAAACTTGTTTTGACATCCATCTGCCAGATTTCACAAATGCAGCTAATGCTAACATGATTCCGACGGACTTAAGCATCGCTACGGATGAGAAAATCTCATCGTAGTCAACTCCTTGAACTTGTGGAAATACTCTTTGCCACAAGTCGAGCTTCATAGACGGTAACATTACCGTCCACGTCCGTCTTCTTCTCAAAGATCCATTTATCTCGGATTTCATGGCTTCTAACCATTTGTCGGAATATGGGCCCACCATCGCTTCTCCATAGCTCGTAGGTTCAGTATTGTCCAACAACATGATATCTCAGACAGGATCACGTACCACTCTGAAGTAGCACGCATCCTCGTCGTCCTACGAGGTTTGGTAGTGACTTGATCCGAAGTTTCATGATCACTATCATAAGCTTCCACTTCAATTGGTGTAGGTGCCACAGGAACAACTTCCTGTGCCCTGCTACACACTAGTTGAAGTGACGGTTCAATAACCTTATCAAGTCTCCACCATCCCCCCACTCAATTCTTTCGAGAGAAACTTTTCCTCAAGAAAGGACCTATTTCTAGAAACAATTACTTTTGCTTCCAGATCTGAAATAGGAGGTATACCCAACTGTTTTTGGGTATTCTATGAAGACGCATTTATCCGCTTTGGGTTCGAGCTTATCAGCCTGAAACTTTTTCACATAAGCATCGCAGCCCCAAACTTTTAAGAAATGACAACTTAGGTTTCTCTAAACGGTGTCGTCTCTACGGAATTGCGTGGTGCCCTATTTAAAGTGAATGCGGTTGTCTCTAATGCCTAACCCATAAACTATAGTGGTAATTCGATAAGAAACATCATGGTATGCACCGTATCCAATAGGGTGCAGTTATGATGTTCGGACACACCATCACACTATGGTGTTCCAGGCGGTGTTAATTGTGAAACACTTTCCACAATGTCTTAATTTTGTGCCAAACTCGTAACTCAGATACTCATCTCGATGATCATATCACAGACATTTTATCCTCTTGTCACGATGATCTTCAACTTCACTCTGAAATTACTTGAACCTTTCAATAATTCAGACTTGTGTTTCATCAAGTAAATACACTCAGCATCTACTCAAATCATCTGTGAAGTTAGAACTTAACGATATCCACTGCATGCCTCAGCACTCATTGGACTGCACACATCAAAATGTATTACATCCAACAAGTTGCTCTCTTGTTCCATCTTACTGAAAACGAGGCTTTTCAGTCATTTTGCCCATGTGGTATGATTTGCATGTCTCAAGTGATTCAAAATCAAGTGAGTCCAAACGATCCATCTGCATGGAGTTTCTTCATGCATATATACCAATAGACATGGTTTGCATGTCTCAATCTTTTCAAAAACGACTGAGTCCAAAGATCATCTACATGGAGCTTCTTCATGCGTTCTATACCAATATGACTCAAATGGCAGTGCACAAGTATGTGGTACTATCATTACTATTTTATATCTTTTGGCACGAACATGTGTATCACTGCGATCGAGATTCATTTCAGGTGCAAGACCATTGAAGGTATTATTCAAATAAACAGAGTAACCATTATTCTCCTTAAATGAATAACCGTATTGCGATAAACATAATCCAATCATGTTTATGCTCAACGCAAACACCAAATAATTATTATTTAGGTTTAACACCAATCTCGATGGTAGAGGGAGCATGCGATGCTTGATCACATCAACCTTGGAAACACTTCCAACATACATCGTCATCTCACCTTTAGCTAGTCTCCATTTATTCCGCAGCTTTTATTTCGAGTTACTAACACTTAGCAACCGAACCGGTATCTAATACCCTGGTGCTGCTAGGAGTACTAGTAAAGTACACATTCATATAATGTATATCCAATATACTTATGTCGACCTTGCCTGCCTTCTCATCTACCAAGTATCTAGGGTAGTTCCGCTTCAGTGACCGTTCCCCTCATTACAGAAGCACTTAGTCTCGGGTTTGGGTTCAATCTTGGGATTCTTCACTAGAGCAGCAAATGATTTGCTGTTTCATGAAGTATCCCTTTTGCCCTCGCCCTTCTAGAAACTAGTGGTTTTACTAACCATCAACAATTGATGCTCCATCTTGATTTCTACTTTCGCGGTGTCAAACATCGTGAGTTGCTCAAGGATCATCATCTATCCTTGATATTTATAGTTCATCACGAAACTCTAATAGCTTGGTGGCAGTGATTATGGAGAACCATCACTATCTCATCTGGAAGATTAACTCCCACTCGATTCAAGTGATTGTAGTACTCAGACAATCTGAGCACATGCTCAACGATTGAGCTTTTCTCCCTTAGTTTGCAGGCTTAAGAAATTTGTCAGAGGTCTCATACCTCTTGACGTGGGCATTAGTCTGAAATCCCAATTTCAGTCTTCGGAACATCTCATATGTTCTGCGACGTTTCAAAAAAGTCTCTTGTGCCACAATTCTAAACCGTTAGCATTACGCACTGAACTATCACGTAGTCATCAAAACGTGTATGTCAGATGTTTCGTAACATCTACAGACGACGCTGAGGTCCAACAAACCGAGCGGTGCATTAAGGACATAAGCCTTCTGTGCAGCAATGAGGACAATCCTCAGTTTACGGACTCAGTCCGCATAATTGCTACTACCAACTTTCAACTAAATTTTCTCTAGGAACATATCTTAAACAGTAGAACTAAAGCGTATGACATAATTTGCAAAGACCTTTTGACTATGTTCATGATAATGAAGTTCATCTGATTATTGAATGAACTCCCACTCAGATAGACATCCCTCTAGTCATCTAAGTGATACATGATCCGAGTCAAACTAGGCCGTGTCCGATCATCACGTGAGACGGACTGGTCATCATCGGTGAACATCTCCATGTTGAGCGTATCTACTATACGACTCATGTTCGACCTTTCGGTCTCTTGTGTTCCGAGGCCATGTCTGTACATGCTAGGCTCCTCAAGTCAACCTAAGTGTTTCGCATGTGTTCCGAGGCCATGTATGTACATGCTAGGCTCGTCAACACCCGTTGTATTCGAACATTAGAATCTATCACACCCGATCATCACGTGGTGCTTCGAAACAGTGAACCTTCGCAACGGTGCACAGTTAGGGGGAACACATCCCTTGAAATTTTAGTGAGGGATCATCTTATTTATGCTACCGTCGTTCTAAGCAAATAAGATGCATAACATGATAAACATCACATGCAATCAAATAGTGACATGATATGGCCAATATCATTTTGCTCCTTTGATCTCCATCTTCGGGGCACCATGATCATCTTTGTCACCGGCATGACACCATGATCTCCATCATTGTGTCTTCATGAAGCTGTCACGCCAACGATTACTTCTACTTCTATGGCTAACGCGCTTAGCAATAAAGTAAAGTAATTTACATGGCGTTATTCAATGACACGCAGGTCATACAAAAAATAAAGACAACTCCTATGGCTCCTGCCGGTTGTCATACTCATCGACATGCAAGTCGTGATTCCTATTACAAGAATATGATCAATCTCATACATCACATATATCATTCATCACATCTTCTGGCCATATCACATCACATAGCACATGCTGCAAAAACAAGTTAGACGTCCTCTAATTGTTGTTGCAAGTTTTTACGTGGCTTGTATAGGTTTCTAGCAAGAACATTTCTTACCTACGTAAAACCACAACTTGATATGCCAATTTCTATTTACCCTTCATAAGGACCCTTTTCATCGAATCCGTTCCGACTAAAGTGGGAGAGACAGACACCCGCTAGCCACCTTATGCAACTAGTGCATGTCAGTCGGTGGAACCTGTCTCACGTAAGCGTACGTGTAAGGTCGGTCCGGGCCGCTTCATCCCACAATGCCGCCGAAACAAGATAAGACTAGTAGCGGCAAGAAGAATTGGCAACATCTACGCCCACAACTGCTTTGTGTTCTACTCGTGCATACAAACTACGCATAGACCTAGCTCATGATGCCACTGTTGGGGAACGTAGCAGAAATTCAAATTTTTCTACGCATCACCAAGATCAATCTATGGAGTAATCTAGCAACGAGGGGAAGGGGAGTGCATCTACATACCCTTGTAGATCGCGATGCGGAAGTGTTGCAAGAACGCGGATGAAGGAGTTGTACTCGTAGCGATTCAGATCGCGGTTGATTCCGATCTAAGCACCGAAGAACGGTGCCTCCGCGTTCAAGACACGTGCAGCCCGGTGACGTCTCCCACGCCTTGATCCAGCAAGGAGAGAGGGAGAGGTTGGGGAAGACTCCGTCCAGCAGCAGCACGATGGCGTGGTGGTGGTGGAGGAGCGTGGCAATCCCGCAGGGCTTCGCCAAGCACCGTGGGAGAGGAGGAGGAAGAGGGGTAGGGCTGCGCCATGAGGGAGATGTGTTCTCCTATGTATGGCAGCCCCAAAACCCCAATATATATAGGGGAGGGGGAGGGCTGCACCCCCATCTAGGGTTCCCCCCCAAGGGGTGCGGCCAGCCCTAGATGGGGCTTGGGGGCGGCCAAGGGGGAAAGAGAAGGGGGCGTCCCACTAGATGGGCCTTAGGCCCATCTAAGCCTAGGGTTTCCCCCTTCCCCCCTTCCTGCGCCCTGGGCCTCTTGTGGGGGGGCGCACCAGCCCACCTGGGGCTGGTCCCCTCCCACACTTGGCCCACGCAGCCCTCTAGGGCCGGTGGCCCCACCTGGTGGACCCCCGGGACCCTCCCGGTGGTCCCGGTACATTACCGATAGCACCCAAAACTTTTCCGGTGACCAAAACAGGACTTCCCATATATAAATCTTTACCTCCGGACCATTCCGGAACTCCTCATGACGTCCGGGATCTCATCCGGGACTCCGAACAACATTCGGTAACCACATACAAACTTCCTTTATAATCCTAGCGTCATCGAACCTTAAGTGTGTAGACCCTACGGGTTCGGGAACCATGCAGACATGACCGAGACGTTCTCCGGCCAATAACCAACAGCGGGATCTGGATACCCATGTTGGCTCCCACATGTTCCATGATGATCTCATCGGATGAACCATGATGTCGGGGATTCAATCAATCCCGTATTCAATTCCCTTTGTCCATCGGTATGCTACTTGCCCGAGATTCGATCGTCGGTATCCCGATACCTTGTTCAATCTCGTTACCGGCAAATCTCTTTACTCGTTCGGTAACTCACATCATCCTGTGATCAACTCCTTGGTCACATTGTGCACATTATGATGATGTCCTACCGAGTGGGCCCAGAGATACCTCTCCGTTTACACGGAGTGACAAATCCCAGTCTCGATTCGTGCCAACCCAACAGACACTTTTGGAGATACCTGTAGTGCACCTTTATAGCCACCCAGTTATGTTGTGACGTTTGGTACACCCAAAGCATTCCTACGGTATCCGGGAGTTGCACAATCTCATGGTCTAAGGAAATGATACTTGACATTAGAAAAGCTCTGAGAAAACGAACTACACGATCTTGTGCTAGGCTTAGGATTGGGTCTTGTCCACCACATCATTCTCCTAATGATGTGATCCCGTTATCAATGACATCCAATGTCCATGGTTAGGAAACCGTAACCATCTATTGATCAACGAGCTAGTCAACTAGAGGCTTACTAGGGACATGGTGTTGTCTATGTATCCACACATGTATCTGAGTTTCCTATCAATACAATTCTAGCATGGATAATAAACGATTATCATGAACAAGGAAATATAATAATAACCTATTTATTATTGCCTCTAGGGCATATTTCCAACATGCTAAGATCTCACGGACGAACTCGATGAACTCACAACACAAAAGACACAAGATTTATATTGATTCGGGCCACCGTTGTGGTGTAATACCCTACTCCAGTGTGGTGGTGGTGGATTGCCTCTTGGGCTGATGATGAACAGTACAAGGGGAAGAACAGCCTCCTGAGGCCGAGGTGTTCTTGTGCTTCGTGTGTGGCTAGGGTTAGCTAAAGATCAGATGCCTAAGGCTTCGTCCTCCCCTACTATGGTGGCTGGTGCTACTTATATAGGCCCTGGTCCTCTTCCCAAATATTGAGCGGGAAGGGAGCCAACAACGGCCAATTTGAAAGGGGACAACTAGTACAGCTTATCCTGACAAAAGCGGTCTTCGCCTGCAAAAGGCTCTGGTGGTGACGCCGCCTTGGGCTCCATGGTGACCTCCATCTTGCCGTCCTGCTGGTCTTGGTCTCGTTGCACTGATATGGAAACCTTTGCTTGATTCCTCGGTACTTCACAACTATGCTTGCCCCCTTAGCACCAAAGGGGAAACAAGGACAATGCGTGCGCTAGCGCCCGCCTGGTCTCGATCGTCACGGCTCATGTCACGAGAACCTCGCGAGGTTTGCCCTGCCTTGATCTCTCCGCTCCTCGCGAGCCAACCTGGTGAGGCTGCTCCTGAGGAGGTCTTGTGTCGTCCGCCTCGCGAGGCTTGGCCCCTCGCGAGGGTCTTGAACGCCTGGTTGATGAAGATGGGCCGTACAGGCCTGCTAGCATAGCCACGCCGTGGGCCGCATGCAGGCAAGTCTGGGGACCCCCGTTCCCAGAATGCCCACAGGGGCGTGCTCGGGCTTGGCTTCGAGGCGAAGCCAAAGGTCAAGCGCGGAGCGCTGCGGGCCCCAAAAGCCTGCGGCCTTGGTCGATGCGTGGCAGTTGATTGGACGTGGGCGTCTCCGCTTCCCCCACAGTGCCTCGGCAACTGCCCGATTTGACAGAAGGCTGGCGCGGACAGTTCTTGCCTTCACTGCTCCCCTTCGCCTTGCTCCAGATCCCCTTTCTTGCGCCCTGCTTCCGAAATCCTCAAATCTGCTTCCATCTTCTTCTGCACCAGCGACTAATGGCGCCGCGCAAGGTCAAGCCTTCCGCATCGCCGGCTTGGTACGAGCCGGCGCTCGACATGCCCAATGTCTCGGAGAAGAGCCTCGTCGCCACGCGCTTGCTGACGGCGGGGGAGAGCAACGAGAGGGGGAAGACGAAGCTCCGGCTTGCTTCCGACGTGCCGGAGCCTGAGGGAAGCACCTTCTTCCCCTTCTTCACGAGCAGTATCACCGCAGGGTAGGTTCCCCCCTTCTCCGACTTCTTCTATGAGGTCCTTGGCCACTACGGGTTGCAGGTGCTGCATCTTCATCCCAACTCCATCCTTCTCTTGTCCATCTTCGCCTACTATTGCGAGGCGTATCTGGGTGTGATGCCATCCGTGGCTCTGCTGCGCCACTTATTCTTCCTCCGCGTCACCGAGGGCCATATCTCCGAGTGCGCCAATTTCATTGCAGCCGGCAAGGCCAACTCGATCTCGAATACCGGGAAGAAGGCTGACAACCTCAGGGCCAAATGGGTCATGATGGGTGCCAAGTGCGTCCACCCGCGCTTGGCGCTGCTGACGGAGGCGCCCCAGTCCGACAAGGGGTGGTCCTGCGCGAAGCTCACTGATGAGCGGGCGTCGTTCGTGCTAGAGCAGATGAAGGTCGACCTGAAGCCGGGCAATGCGAAGGCGGCCAAAGTGACAGGGGCCATGCTCCTGAAGGAATTATTGATGTTGTGCGTTGCTCCACTTCAGGCGCATGCGCGCCCCTTGTGGAGGCTTGGAGATGAAGAGGACAAGATTCGCCTGAGCCCGAAGGCCCTGCCTGACAATGAGCTGACTGCAGTTTTGCGCTTCTTGGTCAGGGACAACCAAGAGTACCCACCGAGCGCCTTCGTTCCTTTGTTCCGCCGCTGTCGGCGTTCTGGGAACGGGGGTCCCCAGACTTGCTTGCCTGCGGCCCACGGCGCGGCTAAGCTAGCGGGCCGTACGGCCCATCTTCATCGACAATGCATTCAAGACCTTCGCGAGGGGCCAAGCCTCGCGAGGCGGACGACACAAGACCTCCTCAGGAGCGGCCGCGCTCGGTAGGCTCACGAGGAGCGGAGATATCAAGGCGGGGCAAACCTCGCGAGGCACTCGTGACATGAGCCATGACGATCGACACCAGGCAGGCGCCAGCGCGCGCAGCGTCCTTGTTTCCTCCTTGGTGTTAAGGAGGCAGTCGCAGGCGCGGAGTACCGAGGCATCAGGCAAAGGTTTCCATATCGGTGCAATGAGACTGAAGACCAACAGGACGGCAAGACGGAGGTCACCATGGAGCCTAAGACGGCATCACCACCAGAGCCTTTTGCAGGCGAAGACCACTTTTGTTAGGATAGCTTGTACTAGCTGTCCCCCTTCAAATTTGCCCGCCGTTGTTGGCTCCCTTCCCGCTCAATATTTAGGGAGACGACCAGGGCCTATATAAGTAGAGCTAGCCACCACCGTAGGGGGCATCTGATGGGCAAGGGATTGAGAGCCATCTCACCCACACAAGTCCGCAGAGCACAAGAACACCTCAACCTCGGGAGGCTGTTCTTCCCCTTGTACTATTCTTCATCAGCCCAAGAGGCAATCCACCACCACCACACTGGAGTAGGGTATTACACCACAACGGTGGCCCGAACCAGTATAAATCTCGTGTCTTTCTGTGTTGTGAGTTCGTCGGGTTTGTCCGCGAGATCTTAGCGAGCTAGGGCGTGGATCGATAGGAGGGAAAGAACTTCGCGCGACCCCAGAGTTCGAACCTTAAGGGTTTTGCTGGAACCCCACATCCGACATTTGGCGCGCCAGGTAGGGGTGCGCCGTAGCTTCCCTTCCGTTGATCCGTCGCTCCGTCGTCTCCATGGCGGATGCTCTCGGTGCTCGAGCTGAGCGCCGGGCTGCCCTCACCGCCCGCGTTGCTCAGACGGCTCCCGTCGGTGGGCCACCTCGTCGTTCTCCGTATCCTGCCGCCAACGCCGCCACCGGCCCGGCAGGGAACGGGCAGCAAGCATCCTTGCTACATCCATCGGTGCGGCAGGACGGCCGCACCACCACTCCATCGCTGACGCCGGCCGGTTCTTCGTCCCACGCACGTCGTGCTCCCATGGACGCGCAGGCCGCGCTCCTCATGGCGAACGAGCTCCTGCGCTACCGCCCGATCGATGACCTCTACGAGGACTGGCTCGACCGCGTCGCCGAGCTCGTCCGCGCCGCAGGGGGCTCCCCGGCGCCGTCTCACTCTTTGCCTCGTCCTCCGCCTGCCATGGGTGACGTGGCTCGTGGAGCGCCTCCACCACCTCTCCCCCAAGACTGTGCCTTGGCGCCAAGGTGCGTGGCCCCATGGCACGATCCACCACGCCCAGCGCCCGCGCGCGAAGAGAGAAGCTGCCAAGAGATTCCTCGGCCGCGAGAAGCTGCACCTGCGCTCCCCGTGCCGCCTCGGCAAGAACGCGCGCTACCTGCGGTGGCGGCGCGCGGACCTCATCAAGATCGAGCTCCGCCTCCGAGACGGGCCCCGGCAACCACGGCCGGTTGCCGCGCCTTCACTCTTGAGCTGCGTAGCGTCTCCTGGCCTGGCAAGTTCAAGCCGGATCTGCCTCCTCGCTACGACAGCACCGCCGACCCCGCGGAGTTCCTGCAGCTCTACGAGCTGAGCATCGAAGCGGCGAACGGCGACGAGAAAGTCATGGCGAACTGGTTTCCCATGGCTCTCAAGGATGGTGCCCGCTCCTGGCTCCTGAACCTGCCACAAGGCTCGATCTCCTCCGGGGACGATATGTGCGACCGCTTCGTCGCCAACTTCCAGGGCACCCGCGACCGCCCGCCGGCCGCGGGCGACCTGCGCCGCATCAAGCAACAACCAGGAGAGACCCTCTAGAAGTACATCCAGCGCTTCAACAACACCCGCGTCAAGATCCCCAAGGTCACGGACGAGGCCATCATCTCCGCATTCTCCGACGGCGTCTGTGACGTCAAGATGAAGGAAGAGCTCGCTATCCACGAGGAGTTGTGCACATCTCAGGAGCTGTTCAACCTGGCAACTAAGTGCGCAAGAGCCGAGGAGGGCCGCCTCTCCCTCCTTGAGCTGCCAGCTACGGGCACAGAGGAGAAGAAGGCCAAGGCCAAGGACGTGAAGCGTAAGGAAGCAGCAGTGCTCGCAGCGGAGCCCGACACCAAGCGAGGCAGAGATCAGCCCGAGTCATCCAAGAACAGCCGGCCGTTCTGCGCCTTCCACAACCTGAACACCCACAACACCAGTGACTATCAAGAGCTCAAAGCCATTCGTGAAGGATGCTACGGTTGACGCCCCGAATGCAGCGACCGGGGCTACGGCCAAGGAGGAGGACACGGTGGCGGACGCTGGGACGACCGTGGCCCGCGCCAGGAGTGACGCGACCGTCCTCGTGAGGACCATTGGCAGGATCATCCTCGCGAGGGCGCCTGGAGAAACCAGCCTCGCGAGGACCATCCTCAGGGCAACGCCGGTCTTCCCCCGTTGCCGCCATCGCCAAGAAGGAACGACGAACACAATCAAGACGAGGGGCTGGGGGCTTCCAGGAACCGCGTGCTATCGCCTGTATCTTGGGCGGAGCCCAGGCCCCAGCCTCTCAGCGCATCTTCGAGCAGTTTGCTCGTGAAGTGAATGTAGACCTCCCCAAGCTTGAAGCCACACGCCCGCTCAGATGGTCCCAGTGCCTCATCACGTCCAGCTCGGCCGATCAGGTCAAGTGCGCGGCTACCGCTGGCGCCCTCCCGATGTTGTGCTTCCCAGTCATCAGTAATGTGCAAGTTACCAAGACCCTCAATGATCGTGGCACATGGCTCAACGTCCTGTCCGTGGATACGTTCGACAACCTGCAAGTCCCATATGACCAGCTTCAGCCTACCAAGCCTTTCTCTGGAGTGACCGATGGTTCCACCACGCCGATAGGGCAGGTCCGCCTCCCTGTCACCTTCGGAGAACGCAAGAATTACCGCACCGAGCTCATCGTCTTCGACGTCGCACACATCCGTCTGCCCTACAACGCCATCCTCGGGTATCCAGCCCTAGCCAAGTTCATGGCCGTCACCCACCACGGCTACAACGTCCTCAAGATGCCGGGAAGCGGTGGAATCATCACGGTCCCATGAGAAGAGAAGGATGCGGTGTGCTCCCTCGAGCACGCCTTCCAAGCTACAGCAATCGACGACCCCGACAGCAAAAGTGAGGGCCCTCCAGAGGCCATCCCCAAGAAGAAGCAGCTGCGCCATGCCGGACCTCAGGAGGGTGGCGCCGCGGCTGGAACCTCGTCAGGATCAGCGCCCGCTCCAGGGGCGCCTCCCTCCATCACATAGGAAGGCGTGCCCAGCGCCCTCCTCGGGCAGGGCTCGGGGGCTCTCTTCTGGAAGGCCTCAGACCTTGCCAACATCACGAGGGAGGCGCTTGGGAACCACTTGGAGGCGTGCTTCGCGGTACGTTTCCCTCAGGAGAACACAGGGCAAGGAGCGCCCACCGCTCAGGAGTTCATCACCAAGACCACCCAGGAATTGCCAGACGTGAGGGCCATGCGCGGCAACCGCCACTCACGAGGCGTAGCTCCCCATCTAGGCGAGGATGCCGGGCTGCATGTCTCCATCGACGTCGATATACCAGGGCTCAATAGGGCCGCTTCTCAGGAGCTCTTCTGGCCTTCGCGCGCGGGACGCTGCGAGGGTCCACTGCACAGCTACGTTTGCATGCCCTTTGGCCTGCCGAGCGTGTCGTCAGCTTACAGTGCAACATGCGGCGTATCCTGGCGGCTCAGGAGGGCAGGAACCACGCCGTCTTGGCGGAGACGGAGACGGTCCTCAGGGAACCACCTGAGGCCCCAGAGCCTCCCGAGGCTCAGGGCCCCGGTAGCTCGTGAGGAGCTACCCCTTAGTTGCGCGCCTTCAGCTGCCTCAACTCTCCTTCGTCAACAGAACCAGCTGACATTTTCCAGGTTCGTTTAGCTGGGAGCGCCCCTTAGGCTGCATTATTCCCAGGCCGCGTGGGTCCGTCCCTGCGGCGTGTATCCTTTTCGTATGTCTTTAGCTTACCTTGCTGGGGGCGCCCCTCGGGCTGCATCATCCGCAAGCCGCTCGGGCTTGACCCAGTGGCATGTATCTTTCTGCGTTTACCCAAGCTGGTTTGCCTTCCATGCTTAATCTGCCCGATTACCACCTGCCACGGGTCCACCCCTCTATCATGAAATTCGCTTGTGTGTTAAAAGGGGGGCTCCTGAGCATCGCGACTCAGGAGCTTTTACTGGCTCTCCAGCCCTCATCCTTGGCCTTGACCACGGCATCGTGACCTGGCATACCAGCGGCGGCTGAGCTCGCTCGAGGGCCAGGACCTGAGGACGTAGAGCGCTTGCACCTAACTGTCTCGCAGAAACGCACAGCTATCAGAGACTCAAGACCAGGCGCAACCCGCCTTGAGGTAGGGCCTCGTGAGTCCCGCGCTGGCTCATGAGTGCCCAGATACACCTCGCAGCCCTGCCGTGCAAGCCACGTGTCAGGGCGGGGCTGTACACGCCCCGGGGGCTCCTCCCGGAGGGGGCCCCCTCCCACGCACAAGTGGAAGCACCATGCTCCGTGCTGGCCGTGGACACTGCCGAGGAGCGGCTATGCCCGTGCACAAGCGGAAGCACTATGCTCCGCGCTGGTGATAAACAACCGAGGGCGGCTCCAAGGTCGTACCAACCTCAGGGAGCCCCAGAGCTTAGAGTCCGGCCTCACCACAACGCCTCCCCTCGGGAGAGCCGCGCGAGGGGCTGGACACGGGGGCTGCGCTCGGGTCACGCCCAAGCGTACACCACCCAACCAGGTCTCCAGGGCCTGGGGGCTGCGCTCGGGTCACGCCCAAGCGCACGCTGCTCAAACAGGTCTCCCGGAACTGGTCGTCGCACGCCCCTCCCGAGGCCTCGGTGAGGGTAGGTATGGAAATTATTTGCACGTCAAGGGGGACTCCTGAGCATCGGGACTCAGGCGCCTAACTGGTCACGTAGCCCCTCACTCCTTGGTCCGTCCTGGTCTTCGGTCGGCCCAACGGCGGTTGCGGTATGCGCGGGGCCGGGCTCTGCCGATGTAGAACATTAATCTATCCTCGCGCACTCTTCCTGTAAGCTATTTGCGCGTCAAGGGGGACTCCTGAGCATCGCGACTCAGGAGCCTAACTGGTCACGTAGCTCCTCACTCCTTGGTCCGTCCTAGTCTCCGGTCGGCCCAACGACGGTTGAGGTATGCACGGGGCCGGGCTCTGCCTACGCACAACACAAAGCGGATAGGAAGAAAATCGCAAAATCTCGAAGCAAATATTACAAAACATATTGTCCTCACAATATCAAATGAAAGTTTAACGCCTCCACGAGGCCTGATGCATAAACAGGAACGAAATAGGAGAATAGCCGCAGGTCACCCCTGGACACCGCCATCGCCTGCAGAGGGTGCTCCTCCCCGGGTAACGACGTCTTCACCTACACCACCAGCCACAGGATCGGCGGCATCACCGGACAAGGGTGCGGAGGCAAAGCCGCGAAACTTCTTCAGCAGGGCCTCCACCTGACCTTGCACGGCTACGGCGGCGGCTTCGCTGTGATCATCAGCCACAGGTTCCAGCAGCTCGTCAAGACAAGCGCTGGGGTCGTGAAGGAGCAGGTGGCTGAAGACACGAGTCAATGCAGCTGAAGACAGGACGTGAGCTTCTGCCTCTGCCATGGGATCGATACCATCCACAACTTCCTCAAGCGCCTTCACCAAGAGAGGAAGCAGCAGGGCGGGGCCGTCCTCGTCGGTGGTCAGCGGCTTCTCCAAGCTGTGCTCGTAGATCGTCTTCAGTGCCTCACGAGACCTCTCCTCGAGATCGGCAAAGGCCACGCGGTCTTCGGCCAGGACCTGCGCCTTGGCGTCAAGATCGGCCTCCCTCGCCTTCGCCTTCCGCTCCAGCTCTTCCAGCCGGCTGCGCTCGGCGGCCTGCGTCTTCCCCAACTCCTCCAGCTCAGCATCACGGTTCTTGACGGCGTCCTCCCGGGCCCTCATCTCCTCCTCCTTCACCAGGCAGCCGCGTGCTTCTTCGGCATGCTTGTCGCGCAGGCTCTTCAACTCGTCCTCCAGCTCTTGGCAGTGGTCGCGGGCGGCCTTAGCGTCTTTCAGTGTCGCCTCATGATCAACTGCGGCATTGGCGGCGCTCTGCTTCTCCTTCTCGGAAGACGCCGTGGCCTGGCTCCGCGTCGCGCGAACCGCCAAGTCGGAGTGAAGCCAGCCACAGGCTAGCTCCAGGCAGTCGGCCACCAGGCGCGGGTCCGCGCTCAGGAGATCTGCCTGCAGCTGGGTCATCTCCAAAAGAGCGCGCTCCAGAATAGCAGCAGAAGCGGAAGAACCTGGGAGTGGAGGTGCGGTAGTGGGAGGAGGCAACGTCGTCACCAAGGGCTGGGAGACAGCGGGTTCCGAAGCAGTCAGGACCTCTTCAGCCGAGCCAGACGCCGGCACCTCGGGAGCCAGAGGGGCCATGCGGGCTGACTCCCTACGGCGATGCTCTTCTTGGCCTCGCGAGGGCGACCGGGTTGGGGAAGTGCGAGTGTTGTTGCCTCCCTTCTCCACGGAAGGAGGCGCGCCCGCCGTATCCTCCTTCCTTTTCTTTGCCGGAGGCGTCGGCCTGGTCAACCAAGGGTGAACGTCAGGAAATAACAAGTACAACCGGGGACAAGACGAAGCTCAAGGCACTTACCGATCCGCCGCGACGTATTCCACCTTCCGCTTGGGGAGCTTGAAGCCCGAAAGTTTCGGAGCCTGGGAAGTCGGCGCGCGGATTTTGGGGGCAGAAGACGGCGCAGCAGGAGGGCTGGAGGCAGCCTCAGGCGGCGTCAAGACGGGGGCAGCATCCCGAGGGATCAGTGACGACCTACTCCTCGTCGGGGCGACGGGCAGTTCCCCCTCCTCCTGGCGGGCGTCGACCTCGGCATCGTCAGGAAGGGCGCGGAGGATTTCAGCCTTGCTCAAGGGGGAGTTCTCCCCCATCTCTTTGAGGGTCGCCTCCGAGTCCCCCTCCTCTTCCTTCCCCCCGCCAGACTCGTCGGAGGACACCTCCACCGGCTTCGGTGCTGCGGGGGCTCCTGCAGGCGCTGGCGGCACCAGCCCGCGCGCGTCGATGGTTGGCCTGGAGGCGACACATTCCTCCCAGTCCTTGCGATGGAACAGAGGGACGAAGGCGCTCGGTGGGTACTCCTGGTTGTCCCCAACTATGAGGCGTAGAATAGCGGCCAGTTCGTCGCCCGGCAGGGCCCCTGAACTCAGGCGGGTCTTGTCCTCTTCATCCCCAAGCTTCCACAGGGGGCACGCGCGCCTGAAGTGGAGCAACTCGCAGCATCAAGAACTCCCTTAGGAGCATGACCCCCGTCACCTTGGCCACCTTCGCGTTGCCCGGCTTCAGGTCGGTCGTCATCTGCCCCAACACAGTCAACGCCCGCTCATCAGCAAGATCTGCATGGGGCCACCCCTTGTTGAACTTGGGCGCCTCCATTGGCAACACCAAACATGGATGGGCGCACTTGGCGTCCATCATGACCCATTTGGCTCGGATGTTGTCGGCCCTCTTCCCGGTGCTCGAGATTGAGTTAGCCTTACCAGATGCGACGAAATTGGCGCACCCGGAGATGTGTCCATCGCTGACGCGAAGGAAGAAGAAGTGGCGTAGAAGCGCCACGGATGGCATCACCCCCAGGTACACCTCGCAGTAGTAGGCGAAGATGGACAGGAGGAGGATAGAGTTGGGATGGAGGTGCAACGCCTACAGCCCGTAGTGGTCGAGGACCTCATAAAAGAAATTGGAGAAGGGGGGAACCAACCCGACGACGATGCTGCTCGAGAAGAAGGGGAAGAAGGTGCTTCTCTCAGGCTCCGGCACGTCGGAGGCAAGCTGGAGCTCCGTCTCCCCCCACTCATTTCTCTCCCCCGCCGTCAGCAGACACGCGGAGGCGCGGCTCTTCTCCGTGATGGTGAGTGCTTCAAGAGCTGGCTCATACCAAGCCGGTGCCGAGGAGGTCTTGACCTTGCGCGGCGCCATGGATCGTAGATGCGGAGCAAGATTAGAGCAGATCTGGAGGTATCGGTGGCGAGGAGCGAGAAAGCGGATCTGGAGCAAAGCGAGGAGTAAGCAATGAAGGCAAGCACTATCTGCGCCAGCCTTTTGTCAAGTCGAGCAGTTGTCGAGGCAGCGTGGGGAAGCGGAGACGCCCACGTCCAATCAACCGCCACGCGTCAACCGAGGCCGCAGGCTTTTGGGGCCCGCAGCGCTCCGTACTTGACCTTTGGCTTCGCCTCGAAGCCAAGTCCGAGTGCACCTTGGACCCGGGGGCTACTGTCGGCATTCTGGGAACGGGGGTCCCCTGACTTGCCTGCCTGCAGCCCATGGCGTGGCTAAGCTAGCGGGCCATACGGCCCATCTTCATCGACAAGGCGTTCAAGACCTTCGCGAGGGGCCAAGCCTTGCGAGGCGGATGACACAAGACATCCTCAGGAGCGGCCGCGCTCGGTAGGCTCACAAGGAGCGGAGACATCAAGGCGGGGCAAACCTCGCGAGGCACTCGTGACGTGAGCCATGACGATCGACGCCAGGCGGGCGCCAGCATGCGCAGCGTCCTTGTTTCCTCTTTGGTGTTAAGGAGGCAGGCGCAGCCATGGAGTACCGAGGCATCAGGCAAAGGTTTCCATATCGGTGCAACGAGACCGAATACCAGCAGGACGGCAAGACGGAGGCCACCATGGAGCCCAGGACGGCGTCACCACCAGAGCCTTTTGCAGGCGAAGACCTCTTTTGTCAGGATAGCTTGTACTAGTTGTCCCCCTTCAAATTTTCCCGCCGTTGTTGGCTCCCTTCCCGCTAAATATTTGGGAAGAGGACCAGGGCCTATATAAGGAGAGCTAGCCACCACCGTAGGGGGCATCTGATGGGCAAGGTATTGAGAGCCATCTCACCCACACAAGTCCGCAGAGCACAAGAACACCTCAACCTCGGGAGGCTATTCTTTTCCTTGTACTGTTCTTCATCAGCCCAAGAGGCAATCCACCACCACCACACTGGAGTAGGGTATTACACCACAACGGTGGCCCGAACCAGTATAAATCTGATGTCTTTCTGTGTTGTGAGTTCATTGAGTTCGTCCGCGAGATCTTAGCGAGCTAGGGCGTGGATCGATAGGAGGGAAAGAACTTCGCGCACACCCCAGAGTTCAAACCTTAAGGGTTTTGCCGGAACCCCACATCCGACAGCCGCACGGACTGGGAGCAGGTCGTGGCCGCCTGGGCGACTTTTGACGCGCGCGGGCTGGTGCCGCCGGCGCCTTCTGGAGGCCCTGCGGTGCCGAAGCCGGTGGAGCTATCTTCCGACGAGTCCCGTGGGGGGGGGGGAAGAAGAGGAGGTGGACTCGGAGGCGACCCCCGAGGAGATGGGGGAAACTTCCCCCTTGAGCAAAGCTGACATCCTCCATGCCCTTCTTGACGACGCCGAGGTCGATGCCCGCCAGGAGGAGGGAGAGCTGCCCTTCATCCCGACAAGGGGCAGGTCGTCACTGGTCTCTCGGGATGCTGCCTCTGCCTTGACGCCGCCTGGAGCTGCCTCCGGCCGTTCTGCTGCGCCATCTTCTGCTCCCGGAGCCCGTACACCCACGCCTCAAGCTCCAAAGCTTTCGGTTTTCAGGCTCCCCAAGCGGAAGGTGGACTATGTCGCGGTGGATCAGTAAGTGCTTCGAGCTTCGTCTTGTTCCTGCTTGTACTTGCTATTTTCTGACGTTCACCCTTGGTTGGTCAGGCCGACGCCTTCGGCGAAGAAGAGGAAAGAGGATACAGCGGCTGCGCCCCTCCCTGCAGAGAAACAAGATGAGAGCACTCGTACCTCCCCAGCCCGATCGCCCTCGCGAGGCCAAGAGGAACATCATCGGGAGGAGTCAGCCCCCGTGGCCCCGCTGGCTCCGGAAGTGCCGGTGCTTGGCTCGGCTGATGAAGGTTTGAACTCTGGGGTGCGCGCGAAGTTGTTTCCCTCCTATCGATCCACGCCCTAGCTCGCTAAGATCTCGCGGACGAACTCACAACACAGAAAGACATGAGATTTATACTGGTTCGGGCCACTGTTGTGGTGTAATACCCTACTCCAGTGTGGTGGTGGTGGATTGCCTCTTGGGCCGATGAAGAACAATACAAGGCAAAGAACAGCCTCCCGAGGTTGAGGTGTTCTTGTGCTCTGCGGACTTGTGTGGGTGAGATGGCTCTCAATCCCTTGCCCATCAGATGCCTCCTACGGTGGTGGCTAGCCCTACTTATATAGGCCCTGGTCCTCTCCCAAAATATTGAGCGGGAAGGGAGCCAACAACGGTGGGAAAATTTGAAAGGGGACAGCTAGTACAAGCTATCCTGACAAAAGTGGTCTTCGCCTACAAAAGGCTCTGGTGGTGACGCCGTCTTGGGCTCCATGGTGACCTCCGTCTTGTCGTTCTATTGGTCTTGGTCTTGTTGCACCGATATGGAAACCTTTGCCTGATGCCTCGGTACTCCGTGCCTGCGCCTGCCTCCTTAGCACCAAAGAGGAAACAAGGATGCTGCGCGCTGGCGCCCGCCTGGTGTTGATCGTCATGGCTCACGTCAAGAGAGCCTCGCGAGGCTTGCCCCGCCTTGATATCTCTGCTCCTCGCGATCCTGCCTGGCTAGGCCGCTCATGAGGAACTCTTGCGTCATCTGCCTCGCGAGGCTTGGCCCCTCGCGAAGGTTTTGAACGCCTTGTCGATGAAGATGGGCCGTACGGCCTGCTAGCTTAGCCACACCGTGGGCCGCAGACACGCAAATCTGGGGACCCCCGTTCCCAGAACGTCGACAGTAGCCCCCGGGCCCAAGGTGCGCTCGGGCTTGGCTTCGAGGCGAAGCCAAAGGTCAAGTACGGAGCGCCGCGGACCCCAAAAGCCTGCGGCCTCGGTTGACGCGTGGCAGTTGATTGGACGTGGGCGTCTCCGCTTTCCCACGCTGCCTTAGAAACCGCCTGACTATGCGGCCCCCGCAACCTACACAGTTATTCCTCCGTCTCCCGCGCCTTGCTTCCCCAATCTCTCCGCTTCCTCGAAGCTCTACTTCTCCTCTCCAATCTGACCCGCGCTTCTCCTGCTTCATCGCCATGGCGCCAAAATAGGCTGATAAGGGGAAGAAACCTCTGCCTTCACCAAGTGCGCCTCCGTCCTTCGAGCCTGCGCTCCGCCGTCCCCGGGTGCTCAAGGACGAGGCTATGGACAAGGTGTGCCCCATGCTTGCTTCTAGTTTCAACGAGTGGGGAGAGACGGTGGCTTGGCCCGCGTCTCGTTCTCACATTGCTCGGGCAGCCACTGAGGTCCCAATCTTCATAGATGCCCTTTGGGCTGGCCTGATTCCCCCCTTCTCCACCTTCTTCAACGCGGTGCTCGAGCATTATCAGATCCACATGTTGCATCTCGACCCTTAATCTGTGACTCTTCTGGCCGTCTTCGTCTTTGTGTGCGAAGCCATGGTTGGCATCGCCCCTTCTGTGGCCCTCCTTCGCCATTTCTTCTCATTGCATCCGACTCACCCTCGACAGAGCTTGGGGTGTGTGAGGTTCCAGCCCATGGCCGTGACAGCAGGCGCGGGGATCGACTTTGAGCTTCCTCCATCCACGAGCGAGTTTCGGACACGATGGGTGTTTGTTGACGCCGGTGTGCTCAGCCCTCTGCTCCGTGTTCCACCAGGGCCTGCTGTTCCCAACTCCAGTTGGAGCCACCAGAGGCTCGCAAGCCCCCGTCTTGTTCCTGTCTGGCTCTGGCTGAGGAGGCTGAAGGACCGCGGTGTGACTGCACCTATGGTGGTGAAGGAGTTCGTCAAGCACCGAGTCGCTCCGCTTCAGCGCCATTCCCGCCCAATGTGGACCTTGCTCAGCAGCCAGGACCACATGAGGTTTCAGGAGGAGGGACTTCCTCTTATGACGCGGCAAACGGTGCTTGTGGTCCTGAGGGTGCCCCTCTGCCGGACGACATGCCTAGGAAGAGCTGTCTGCTGTACCGCTGTGAGAACAAGGCCGAATTTGCCGCGAGCATGCCCTCCTTTGATGAGTGGGGGCTGCGCCCGATCAGCCTGGTGGGGCCCCGCGAGAACCCCGTCGACGTGGTCCCTTTCCTTGCCGTTGGTGCCAAGCTCGCCCCAAGTGAGGGTGTAGGAGGGCGAGCTCCGACGGAGGCCGGTGGCCCAAGCGCTGAGGAGCACATGCCGCGTGGTGATCCTGGAGCGTCGTCCTCGGGAGCTCACAGTCCCTCCCCTGGGGCGTCGGTTACTGAGGCGACGCAGCATGCGGTTCCCGAGGTCAAAGCCCCGGAAGCCTCGGGAGGTCGTGGCGAGACGGCGTCCGACTGTTCACCGCAGCCGGGAACCCCTGAAGTTGTCCCTCCAAGCTCTTCTTCAGCCCCGCCTCGCACCGGCCACCACATCCAGCGCTTCGGTCGGCTTTGCGTGGACTTCGAGGAGCTCCGCAAGAGGAAAGGATCCCCGAGTGGCAACATCATCTTCGGGCCGTTGAAGCGGCGAAAGTACTTCGCTGTCGACGAGTCAGTACTGCACCTTGCGATTTCTTGATTGATGTTTTCCTTCCTAACGCTAGCTCTTCAGGACCCCTTCTGCCAGGGCCGGTGGGTCCCTCGTGAAGCAATCCCCGCCTTCCTCGGCTCCCCCATCGGCCTTGAGTACCCCGAGCTTGCACGTCGCGCCTGGAGCGGGGCCGGCCGCGGAGGTGTGTTCGCCTTCTTGGAGCGTCGAATCTGTGGCTTCGCTGCCCTTCCTGCACGGTCTGGCTTGGAGCCTGGCGGGCATTCCCCGGTCTCCTCCTCTTGTCATGGAAGGTAGCTGGTTGGGTTTGGCCTGCAGCTCTTCTTCAGGCTGCGGGCCCAGACCGGCCGGAGCTTCTCGCGAGGTCGGGCCAGTGCCTGGAGCGGCACCAGCCCTCAGCCCCCTGCCGAGAGGCGGTGCGCCACTTGAGGTCCCGCCTGCAGCCCCCGAGGTGGAGGACGAGGTGGGCGTGCGTTCGAGTCTGAGCGCGGGCGAAGCGTCGTTCGCCATGAGCTCTTCCAGGAGGCGATGGGCGCGATGAGCCGACTTGGTGAAGAACTTGCGGGTGTCGATTCGCGCCTTGAGGCTGAAGGTCTTCGACTGGCGCAGGAGTGGCGTAAGCTGAGGGTGGCCGTCAACCTGGGCCGCCACCAGCATGATCTTGACGTTGCGAAGGCCGAGGCGTCCCTCAAGACTTCACGTGAAGCTTGCTCCCGAGCCTTGGAGGAGGCTCGCGAGGCCGACCGCCCTCGCGAGGCTACGAAGGAGCGCGCGTGGGAGCTCTAGGCATGGAGCGCGTCCCTCGAGCGCCAGGTGGAGGCGCGCAGGGCCGCCCTTGCGTCGCTGAGGGGGACGCTCGTAGAAGAAGAGGAGGTCCGAAAGCGTGAGGAGGCACTGGCTCTGGAAGCCGTGGAGCGCAGGCTTGAGCTCGAATGACTGGAGACGAGGGAGCGTCAAGTTGCTCAGGCAGAAGATGCCGTTGGGGCTCGCGAGGCCAAGGTCCAGGAGGAAGTCGATCGTCAGGTGGCCCGGGTTCGCGTGGATCTTGAAGGTCGGTACGACTTGAAGCTGAAGCTCGCGGGAACGGAGGATGCGGGCAGGGCCGCGGCCCTCAGGCCCAGGCTCGCTGAAGCAGAGAGGTGCGTGGAGGCCTCGGCCGTCGCCCTGGCCGCGGCGCAGGCGGACTTGGCCTTCGCCCGCGCCGAGCTGTTTTTGCTTCAGAAACGGGTTGATGACGCCGAGGCCATCGCGCGGCGAAACAGGGAGGAAGTGCTGGAGAGGCGGACGCTGGAGCGCGTTCACGCTCCCATGTTTCAGGATCTTCGGAATAGGGCCAACACTGCCCTGGGCCATGTCTGTGACGCGAACGCCCCCCATCCTTAGGGGAATGACTACGCCAGTCACCTCTGCTTCTTCACCGATGTGGTGACCCGCCTGGAGGCCCGATCTGACGAAGCTCGCCGGCTTGTGGAAGAGAGGAGTCGCGGCCTGCTCGAGCGCGCTTTCTGTTGGGGAACGTGAATGCAGCTGTCTCTAATGAATAACCCCAAAACGATAGTGGTAGATCGGTAAGAGACATCATAGATCGCACCATATCTAGTAAAGTACGGTTACGATGTTCGGACACACCATTACACCGTGGTGTTCCAGGTGGCGTGAGTAGTGAAACTATTTCACATTGTTTTAACTGAAGGCCAAACTCGTAACTCAAATACTCTTCTCCACGATCAGATCGTAGAAACTTTATTTTCTTGTTACGATGATTTTCCGCTTCACTCTGAAATTATATGAACTTTTCAAATGTTTCAAACTTCTGTTTCATTAAGTAGATATACCCATATCTGCTCCAATCATCTGTGAAGGTCAGGAAATAATGATACCTGCTACGAGCCTCAATATTCATCGGACCACATACATCTGTATGTATGATTTCCAACAAATCTGTTGCCCTCTCCATAGTTCCGAAGAACGGCGTTTTAGTCATCTTGCCCATGAGGCACGGTTCGCAAGCATCAAGTGATTCCAAAATCCCATCAGTATGGAGTTTCTTCATGCGCTTTACACCAATATGACCTAAACGGCAGTGCCACAAATAAGTTGCACTATCATTATTAACTTTGCATCTTTTGGCTTCATTATTATGAATATGTGTATCACTACGATCGAGATCCAACAAACCATTTTATTGGGTGTATGACCATAGAAGGTTTTATTCATGTAAACAGAACAACAATTATTCTCTAATTTAAATGAATAGCCGTATTGCAACAAACATGATCAAATCATATTCATGCTCAACACAAACACCAAATAACACTTATTTAGTTTCAACACTAATCCCGAAAGTATAGGGAGTGTGCAATGATGATCATATC
Organism: Triticum aestivum; assembly: GCF_018294505.1. Lineage (NCBI taxonomy): Eukaryota > Viridiplantae > Streptophyta > Magnoliopsida > Poales > Poaceae > Triticum > Triticum aestivum. Next base: position 430,413,195 of record NC_057802.1, read on the forward strand.
AATCTTGGAACTACTTCCAACACACATCATCACCTCGCCTTTTACTAGTCTCTGTTTATTCTGCAACTCCCGTTTCGAGTTACTACTCTTAGCAACTGAACCAGTATCAAATACCGAGGGGTTGCTATAAACACTAGTAAAGTACACATCAATAACATGTATATCCAATATACCTTTGTTCACTTTGCCATCCTTCTTGTCCACCAAATAGTTGGGGTAGTTCCGCTTCCAGTGACCAGTCCCTTTGCAGTAGAAGCACTTAGTCTTAGGCTTAGGACCAAACTTAGGCTTCTTCACTTGAGCAGCAACTTGCTTGCCGTTCTTCTTGAAGTTCCCCTTCTTCCCTTTGCCCTTTTCTTGAAACTAGTGGTCTCGTCAACCATCAACACTTGATGTTTTTCTTGATTTCTACCTTCATCGATTTCAGCATCACGAAGAGCTCGGGAATTACTTTCGTCATCCCTTGCATACTATAGTTCATCACGAAGTTCTACTAACTTGGTGATGGTGACTAGAGAATTCTGTCAATCACTATTTTATCTGGAAGATTAGCTCCCACTTGATTCAAGCAATTGTAGTACCCAGACAATTTGAGCACATGCTCACTGCTTGAGCTATTCTCCTCCATCTTTTAGCTATAGAACTTGTTGGAGACTTCATATCTCTCAACTCGGGTATTTGCTTGAAATATTAACTTCAACTCCTGGAACATCTCATATGGTCCATGACGTTCAAAACGTCTTTGAAGTCCCGATTCTAAGCCGTTAAGCATGGTGCACTAAACTATCATGTAGTCATCATATTGAGTTAGCCAAACGTTCATAACGTCTGCATCTGCTCCTGCAATAGGTCTGTCACCTAGCGGTGCATCAAGGACATAATTTTTCTGTGCAGCAATGAGGATAATCTTCAGATCACGGATCCAATCCGCATCTTTGCTACTAACATTTTTCAACATAATTTTTCTCTAGGAACATATCAAAATAAACATAGGGAAGCAACAACGCGAGCTATTGATCTACAACATAATTTGCAAAATACTATCAGGACTAAGTTCATGATAAATTTAAGTTCAGTTTAATCATATTACTTAAGAACTCCCACTTAGATAGACATCCCTCTAATCTTCTAAGTGATCACGTGATCCATATCAACTAAACCATGTCCGATCATCATGTGAGATGGAGTAGTTTCAATGGTGAACATCACTATGTTGATCATATCTACTATATGATTCACGCTCGACCTTTCGGTCTCCGTGTTCCGAGGCCATATCTGCATATGCTAGGCTCGTCAAGTTTAACCTGAGTATTCCGCGTGTGCAACTGTTTTGCACCCGTTGTATTTGAACGTAGAGCCTATCACACCCGATCATCATGTGGTGTCTCAGCACGAAGAACTTTCGCAACGGTGCATACTCAGGGCCGCCCTCGAGCGCGCGTGGGAGCTCTAGGCATGGAGCGCGTCCCTCGAGCGCCAGGTGGAGGCGCGCAGGGCCGCCCTTGCGTCGCTGAGGGGGACGCTCGTAGAAGAAGAGGAGGTCCGAAAGCGTGAGGAGGCGCTGGCTCTGGAAGCCGTGGAGCGCAGGCTTGAGCTCGAACGACTGGAGACGAGGGAGCGTCAAGTTGCTCAGGCAGAAGATGCCGTTGGGGCTCGTGAGGCCAAGGTCCAGGAGGAAGTCGATCGTCAGGTGGCCCGGGTTCGCGTGGATCTTGAAGGTCGGTACGACTTGAAGCTGAAGCTCACGGGAACGGAGGATGCGGGCAGGGCCGCGGCCCTCAGGCCCAGGCTCGCTGAAGCAGAGAGGTGCGTGGAGGCCTCGGCCGTCGCCCTGGCCGCGGCGCAGGCGGACTTGGCCTTCGCCCGCACCGAGCTGTTTTTGCTTCAGAAACGGGTTGATGACGCCGAGGCCGTTGCGCGGCGAAACAGGGAGGAAGTGCTGGAGAGGCGGACGCTGGAGCGCGTTCACGCTCCCATGTTTCAGGATCTTCGGAATAGGGCCAACACTGCCCTGGGCCATGTCTATGACGCGAACGCCCCCCATCCTTAGGGGAATGACTACGCCAGTCACCTCTGCTTCTTCGCCGATGTGGTGACCCGCCTGGAGGCCCGATCTGACGAAGCTCGCCGGCTTGTGGAAGAGAGGAGTCGCGGCCTACTCGAGCGCGCTTTCTGTTGGGGAACGTAGTAGTTTCAAAAAAATTCCTACGCACACGCAAGATCATGGTGATGCATAGCAACGAGAGGGGAGAGTGTTGTCTACGTACCCTCGTAGACCGATAGCGGAAGCGTTTAACACAACGCGGTTGATGTAGTCGTACGTCTTCACGATCCGACTGATCAAGTACCGAACGCACGGCACCTCCGAGTTCAGCACACGTTCAGCTCGATGACGTCCCTGGAACTCCGATCCAGCCGAGTGTTGAGGGAGAGTTTCGTCAGCACGACGGCGTGGTGACGATGATGATGTTCTACCGACGCAGGGCTTCGCCTAAGCACCGCTACGATATTATCGAGGTGTAATATGGTGGAGGGGGGCACCGCACACGGCTAAAAGATCGTTGATCAATTGTGTGTCTATGGGGTGCCCCTGCCCCCGTATATAAAGGAGCAAGGGGGAGGCCGCCGGCCAAGGAGGAGGGCGCGCCAAGGGGGGAGTCCTACTCCCACCGGGAGTAGGACTCCTCCTTTCCTTGTTGGAATAGGAGAAGGGAAGGGAGAAGGAGAAAGAAGGAAGGGGGCGCCCCCCCTCCCTAGTCCAATTCGGACTAGTCCATGGGGAGGGGTGCGGCCACCCTTTGGGGCCTTTCTCTCCTTTCCCATATGGCCCATTAAGGCCCAATACGAATTCCCGTAACTCTCCGGTACTCCGAAAAATACCCGAATCACTCGGAACCTTTCCGAAGTCCGAATATAGTCGTCCAATATATTGATCTTTATGTATCGGCCATTTCGAGACTTCTCGTCATGTCCCCGATCTCATCCGAGACTCCAAACTCCTTTGGTACATCAAAACACATAAACTCATAATATAACTGTCAACGTAACGTTAAGCGTGCGAACCCTACGGGTTCGAGAATTATGTAGACATGACCGAGACACCTCTCCGGTCAATAACCAATAGCGGAACCTGGATGCTCATATTGGTTCCCACATATTCTACGAAGATCTTTATCGGTCAGACCGCATAACAACATACGTTGTTCCCTTTGTCATCGGTATGTTACTTGCCCGAGATTCGATCGTCGGTATCTCGATACCTAGTTCAATCTCGTTACCGGCAAGTCTCTTTACTTGTTTCGTAATACATCATCCCGCAACTAACTCATTAGTCACAATGCTTGCAAGGCTTATAGTGATGTGTATTACTGAGTGGGCCCAGAGATACCTCTCCGACAATCGGAGTGACAAATCCTAATCTCGAAATACGCCAACCCAACAAGTACCTTTGGAGACACCTGTAGAGCACCTTTATAATCACCCGGTTACGTTGTGACGTTTGGTAGCACACAAAGTGTTCCTCTGGTAAACGGGAGTTGCATAATCTCATAGTCATAGGAACATGTATAAGTCATGAAGAAAACAATAGCAACATACTATACGATCGAGTGCTAAGCTAACGGAATGGGTCAAGTCAATCACTTCATTCTCCTAATGATGGGATCACGTTAATCAAATGACAACTCATGTCTATGGCTAGGAAACATAACCATCTTTGATCAACGAGCTAGTCAAGTAGAGGCATACTAGTGACACTCTGTTTGTCTATGTATTCACACATGTATTATGTTTCCGGTTAATACAATTCTAGCATGAATAATAAACATTTATCATGATATAAGGAAATAAATAATAACTTTATTATTGCCTCTAGGGCATATTTCCTTCACTCTCCCACTTGTACTAGAGTCAATAATCTAGTTCACATCGCCATGTGATTTAACATCAATAGTTCACATCACCATGTGATTAACACCCATAGTTCACATCGTCATGTGACCAACACCCTAAGGGTTTACTAGAGTCAGTAATATAGTTCACATCGCTATGTGATTAACACCCAAAGAGTACTAAGGTGTGATCATGTTTTGATTGTGAGATAATTTTAGTCAACGGGTCTGTCACATTCAGATCCGTAAGTATTTTGCAAATTTCTATGTCTACAATGCTCTGCATGGAGCTACTCTAGCTAATTGCTCCCACTTTCAATATGTATCTAGACTGAGACTTAGAGTCATCTAGATTAGTGTCAAAACTTGCATCGACGTAACCCTTTACGACGAACCTTTTGTCTTCCATAATCGAGAAACATATCCTTATTCCACTAAGGGTAATTTTGACCGCTGTCCAGTGATCTACTCCTAGATCACTATTGTACTCCCTTGCCAAAATCAGTGTAGGGTATACAATAGATCTGGTACACAACATGGCATACTTTATAGAACCTATGGCCAAGGCATAGGGAATGACTTTCATTCTCTTTCTATCTTCTGCCGTGGTCGGGCTTTGAGTCTTTACTCAATTTCACACCTTGTAACACAGGCAAGAACTCTTTCTTTGACTATTCTATTTTGAACTACTTCAAAATCTTGTTAAGGTATGTACTCATTGAAAAAACTTATCAAGCGTCTTGATCTATCTCTATAGATCTTGATGCTCAATATGTAAGCAGCTTCACCGAGGTCTTTCTTTGAAAAACTCCTTTCAAACACTCCTTTATGCTTTGCAGAATAATTCTACATTATTTCCGATCAACAATATGTCATTCACATATACTTATCAGAAATGTTGTAGTGCTCCCACTCACTTTCTTGTAAATAGAGGCTTCACCGCAAGTCTGTATAAAACTATATCCTTTGATCAACTTATCAAAGCGTATATTCCAACTCCGAGATGCTTGCACCAGTCCATAGATGGATCGCTGGAGCTTGCATATTTTGTTAGCACTTTTAGGATTGACAAAACCTCCTGGTTGCATCATATACAACTCTTCTTTAATAAATCCATTAAGGAATGCAGTTTTGTTTATCCATTTGCCATATTTCATAAAATGCGGCAATTGCTAACATGATTCAGACAGACTTAAGCATAGATACGTGTGGGAAACTCTCATCGTAGTCAACACCTTGAACTTGTCGAAAACCTTTTTGCGACAATTCTAGCTTTGTAGACAGTAACACTACTATCACTGTCTGTCTTCCTCTTGAAGATCCATTTAATCTCAATGGCTCGCCGATCATTGGGCAAGTCAATCAAAGTCCATACTTTGTTCTCATATATGGATCTCATCTCAGATTTCATGGCCTCAAGCCATTTCGCGGAATCTGGGCTCATCATCGCTTCCTCATAGTTCATAGGTTCGTCATGGTCAAATAACATGACCTCCAGATTACCGTACCACTCTGGTGTGGATCTCACTCTGGTTTACCTACGAGGTTTGGTAGTAACTTGATCTGAAGTTACATGATCATCATCATTAACTTCCTCACTAATTGGTGTATGAGTCACAGGAATAGATTTCTGTGATGAACTACTTTCCAATAAGGGAGCAGGTACAGTTACCTCATCAAGTTCTACTTTCCTCCCACTCACTTCTTTCGAGAGAAACTCCTTCTCTAGAAAGGATCCATTCTTAGCAACGAATGTCTTGCCTTCGGATCTGTGGTAGAAGGTGTACCCAACTGTCTCCTTTGGGTATCCTATGAAGACACATTTCTCCGATTTGGGTTTGAGCTTATCAGGATGAAACCTTTTCACATAAGCATCGCAACCCCAAACTTTAAGAAACGACAACTTTGGTTTCTTGCCAAACCACATTTCATAAGATGTCGTCTCAACGGATTTAGATGGTACCCTATTTAACGTGAATGCAGCTGTCTCTAATGCATAACCCCAAAACGATAGTGGTAGATCGGTAAGAGACATCATAGATCGCACCATATCTAGTAAAGTACGGTTACGATGTTCGGACACACCATTACACCGTGGTGTTCCAGGTGGCGTGAGTAGTGAAACTATTTCACATTGTTTTAACTGAAGGCCAAACTCGTAACTCAAATACTCTTCTCCACGATCAGATCGTAGAAACTTTATTTTCTTGTTACGATGATTTTCCGCTTCACTCTGAAATTATATGAACTTTTCAAATGTTTCAAACTTCTGTTTCATTAAGTAGATATACCCATATCTGCTCCAATCATCTGTGAAGGTCAGAAAATCATGATACCTGCTACGAGCCTCAATATTCATCGGACCACATACATCTGTATGTATGATTTCCAACAAATCTGTTGCCCTCTCCATAGTTCCGAAGAACGGCGTTTTAGTCATCTTGCCCATGAGGCACGGTCCGCAAGCATCAAGTGATTCATAATCAAGTGATTCCAAAATCCCATCAGTATGGAGTTTCTTCATGCGCTTTACACCAATATGACCTAAACGGCAGTGCCACAAATAAGTTGCACTATCATTATTAACTTTGCATCTTTTGGCTTCATTATTATGAATATGTGTATCACTACGATCGAGATCCAACAAACCATTTTATTGGGTGTATGACCATAGAAGGTTTTATTCATGTAAACAGAACAACAATTATTCTCTAATTTAAATGAATAGCCGTATTGCAACAAACATGATCAAATCATATTCATGCTCAACACAAACACCAAATAACACTTATTTAGTTTCAACACTAATCCCGAAAGTATAGGGAGTGTGCGATGATGATCATATCAATCTTGGAACTACTTCCAACACACATCATCACCTCGCCTTTTACTAGTCTCTGTTTATTCTGCAACTCCCGTTTCGAGTTACTACTCTTAGCAACTGAACCAGTATCAAATACCGAGGGGTTGCTATAAACACTAGTAAAGTACACATCAATAACATGTATATCCAATATACCTTTGTTCACTTTGCCATCCTTCTTGTCCACCAAATAGTTGGGGTAGTTCCGCTTCCAGTGACCAGTCCCTTTGCAGTAGAAGCACTTAGTCTTAGGCTTAGGACCAGACTTAGGCTTCTTCACTTGAGCAGCAACTTGCTTGCCGTTCTTCTTGAAGTTCCCCTTCTTCCCTTTGCCCTTTTCTTGAAACTAGTGGTCTCGTCAACCATCAACACTTGATGTTTTTCTTGATTTCTACCTTCATCGATTTCAGCATCACGAAGAGCTTGGGAATTACTTTCGTCATCCCTTGCATACTATAGTTCATCACGAAGTTCTACTAACTTGATGATGGTGACTAGAGAATTCTGTCAATCACTATTTTATCTGGAAGATTAACTCCCACTTGATTCAAGCGATTGTAGTACCCAGACAATTTGAGCACATGCTCACTGCTTGAGCTATTCTCCTCCATCTTTTAGCTATAGAACTTGTTGGAGACTTCATATCTCTCAACTCGGGTATTTGCTTGAAATATTAACTTCAACTCCTGGAACATCTCATATGGTCCATGACGTTCAAAACGTCTTTGAAGTGCCGATTCTAAGCCGTTAAGCATGGTGCACTAAACTATCATGTAGTCATCATATTGAGTTAGCCAAACGTTCATAACGTCTGCATCTGCTCCTGCAATAGGTCTGTCACCTAGCGGTGCATCAAGGACATAATTTTTCTGTGCAGCAATGAGGATAATCTTCAGATCACGGATCCAATCCGCATCTTTGCTACTAACATTTTTCAACATAATTTTTCTCTAGGAACATATCAAAATAAACATAGGGAAGCAGCAACGCGAGCTATTGATCTACAACATAATTTGCAAAATACTATCAGGACTAAGTTCATGATAAATTTAAGTTCAGTTTAATCATATTACTTAAGAACTCCCACTTAGATAGACATCCCTCTAATCTTCTAAGTGATCACGTGATCCATATCAACTAAACCATGTCCGATCATCACGTGAGATGGAGTAGTTTCAATGGTGAACATCACTATGTTGATCATATCTACTATATGATTCACGCTCGACCTTTCAGTCTCCGTGTTCCGAGGCCATATCTGCATATGCTAGGCTCGTCAAGTTTAACCTGAGTATTCCGCGTGTGCAACTGTTTTGCACCCGTTGTATTTGAACGTAGAGCCTATCACACCCGATCATCACGTGGTGTCTCAGCACGAAGAACTTTCGCAACGGTGCATACTCAGGGCCGCCCTCGAGCGCGCGTGGGAGCTCTAGGCATGGAGCGCGTCCCTCGAGCATCAGGTGGAGGCACGCAGGGCCGCCCTTGCGTCGCTGAGGGGGACGCTCGTAGAAGAAGAGGAGGTCCGAAAGCGTGAGGAGGCGCTGGCTCTGGAAGCCGTGGAGCGCAGGCTTGAGCTCGAACGACTGGAGACGAGGGAGCGTCAAGTTGCTCAGGCAGAAGATGTCGTTGGGGCTCGTGAGGCCAAGGTCCAGGAGGAAGTCGATCGTCAGGTGGCCCGGGTTCGCGTGGATCTTGAAGGTCGGTACGACTTGAAGCTGAAGCTCGCGGGAACAGAGGATGCGGGCAGGGCCGCGGCCCTCAGGCCCAGGCTCGCTGAAGCAGAGAGGTGCGTGGAGGCCTCGGCCGTCGCCCTGGCCGCGGCGCAGGCGGACTTGGCCTTCGCCCCCGCCGAGCTGTTTTTGCTTCAGAAACGGGTTGATGACGCCGAGGCCGTCGCGCGGCGAAACAGGGAGGAACTGCTGGAGAGGCGGACGCTGGAGCGCGTTCACGCTCCCATGTTTCAGGATCTTCGGAATAGGGCCAACACTGCCCTGGGCCATGTCTGTGACGCGAACGCCCCCCATCCTTAGGGGAATGACTACGCCAGTCACCTCTGCTTCTTCACCGATGTGGTGACCCGCCTGGAGGCCCGATCTGACGAAGCTCGCCGGCTTGTGGAAGAGAGGAGTCGCGGCCAGCTCGAGCGCGCTTTCTGTTGGGGAACGTAGTAATTTCCAAAAATTTCCTACGCACACGCAAGATCATGGTGATGCATAGCAACGAGAGGGGATAGTGTTGTCTACGTATCCTCGTAGACCGATAGCGGAAGCGTTTAACACAACGCGGTTGATGTAGTCGTACGTCTTCACGATCCGACCGATCAAGTACCGAACGCACGGCACCTCCGAGTTCAGCACACGTTCAGCTCGATGATGTCCCTGGAACTCCGATCCAGCCGAGTGTTGAGGGAGAGTTTCGTCAGCACGACGGCGTGGTGACGATGATGATGTTCTACCGACGCAGGGCTTCGCTTAAGCACCGCTACGATATTATCAAGGTGTAATATGGTGGAGGGGGTCACCACACACGGCTAAAAGATCGTTGATCAATGGTGTGTCTATGGGGTGCCCCCTGCCCCCGTATATAAAGGAGCAAGGGGGAGGCCGCCGGCCAAGGAGGAGGGCGCGCCAAGGGGGGAGTCCTACTCCCACCGGGAGTAGGACTCCTCCTTTCCTTGTTGGAATAGGAGAAGGGAAGGAAGAAGGAGAAAGAAGGAAGGGGGCGCCCCCCTCCCTAGTCCAATTCGGACTAGTCCATGGGGAGGGGTGCGGCCACCCTTTGGGGCCTTTCTCTCCTTTCCCGTATGGCACATTAAGGCCCAATACGAATTCCCGTAACTCTCCGGTACTCCGAAAAATACCCGAATCACTCGGAACCTTTCCGAAGTCCGAATATAGTCGTCCAATATATCGATCTTTACGTCTCGGCCATTTTGAGACTCCTCGTCATGTCCCCGATCTCATCCGGGACTCCGAACTCCTTCGGTACATCAAAACACATAAACTCATAATATAACTGTCGTCGTAACGTTAAGCGTGCGGACCCTACGGGTTCGAGAACTATGTAGACATGACCGAGACACCTCTCCGGTCAATAACCAATAGCGGAACCTGGATGCTCATATTGGTTCCCACATATTCTACGAAGATCTTTATCGGTCAGACCGCATAACAACATACGTTGTTCCCTTTGTCATCGGTATGTTACTTGCCCGATTCGATCGTCGGTATCTCGATACCTAGTTCAATCTCGTTACCGGCAAGTCTCTTTACTCGTTCCGTAATACATCATCCCGCAACTAACTCATTAGTCACAATGCTTGCAAGGCTTATAGTGATGTGTATTACTGAGTGGGCCCAGAGATACCTCTCCGACAATCGGAGTGACAAATCCTAATCTCGAAATACGCCAACCCAACAAGTACCTTTGGAGACACCTGTAGAGCACCTTTATAATCACCCAGTTACGTTGTGACATTTGGTAGCACACAAAGTGTTCCTCTGGTAAACGGGAGTTGCATAATCTCATAGTCATAGGAACATGTATAAGTCATGAAGAAAGCAATAGCAACATACTATACGATCGAGTGCTAAGCTAACGGAATGGGTCAAGTCAATCACATCATTCTCCTAATGATGTGATCCCGTTAATCAAATGACAACTCATGTCTATGGCTAGGAAACATAACCATCTTTGATCAACGAGCTAGTCAAGTAGAGGCATACTAGTGACACTCTGTTTGTCTATGTATTCACACATGTATTATGTTTCCGATTAATACAATTCTAGCATGAATAATAAACATTTATCATGATATAAGGAAATAAATAATAACTTTATTATTGCCTCTAGGGCATATTTCCTTCACTTTCTCCCGTGTCTTCAGCCATCTCCTGAACGCCAACCCCGACTTCGATTTCGACGCTGCCATCGCCCCCGTAACCACGGTCGTTCGGGACGAACTGGCGCGGTGGGTAGAGGACAACATGGACGCATTGGTCAGGGCCTTCACTTTAGATGACAACGCAGTGGTGGTCGCCGTAGACGAAGGCGATGTGGTCGACGATGGGGACGCCGGCGCTGGTGATGGTGGTGACGGTGTCAACACGGCGACAGCGACGCGAGCAGCGCGTCTGAAGACGACGCGGAGGATGTGGCGAGCGACATATCTGGCTAATTCCTTGTTCCTGTATTGCTTCAACCTGTATGCAAAAGCTCGGGCATGGCCCCAAAAGATTGTGAGAGGATTTTGAGAGGGGGAGCCCCTCATGTAAACAAACCTTGATTTCTACTCCTTTGTGCTGAACTGAGGGCGCGTTTTGGTTGGTCATGAGTCTGATGGCATGTTTTGCCGATGTGGCTTTCCTTAGCTAGGGCAGGCCCTGAATCAGATTGTAAGGCCGAGAGCCGCCACGGGGCTCCTGAAGGGTCTGCTGACTCGCCCGAGTGGGCCTCGCGAGGTTCCTGCATCGATCGGCGCGCATGGCGCGTGGGCTGTGCCCAGCCCCGCTCGCGAGGGGCCCGCGAGGTGGAGGCGTTGAGCGTGAGCTCCAGAACAAGGCAAGAACTAGATGGCAAGAAATCGCTTGAACGAGAAAATTCACCCCCCGCGCGTAATGACAAAAACGCGACTTCAACTTAAATCCAAATCTAGAAAGCAAGGCTACAAAAGAAGAGATCCAAAGCAAATGGCCGCGTCCGGCGCCTAGTCTAGTCTTCTGGTCTTAGAGTCTTCTCACCAGCGCGGAGCTAAGTGCAACCATTAGGCGTGGGTGGGAGCCCCAGGGCCTGAGGCCGGCACCCCTGAGACTCCGGGGCGTGTACATCCCCACTCATTATTACGTGAGAGTGTCACGGGCGGCGAGCTTCACAGGCACTGGGCCTTCTTCACAGGAAGTGGCCTTGCTTCATAGCGCCAGACGAGGGCCCCACCTTGCGCCACCCTTGACCACCTTTGAGCCGACCAGCAACCTGGACGACACAAAGGGGGGAAAGGGGACGCCAGCGGTGCCCCCGGCGACCACGGGTCCTATGCCGGGGGAAGGCTCGCCGGCACCTCCCCGGCAGGGGGCCTACCTCCGGACGTTGCCTGGCTTCGTGCGATGTGGGGAGGGGCCTTGCTCCTGGCTCCCTCCGCGTGGCCCCAGCGTGCTTCCGCCGGCGGAAGGGATACTGCTGTGCCGGGGTCGTCGACCGACGTTGTGACCTGATTCACTTGCAGCCCATGGTTAGCGTAAGCCTGCCCCTGAGAGATTAGTGGTACCCTAAAGTTGTCGTTGCTGGCGCGACCGTCGCGGTTATCCGTTGGTTCCTGGAAGGCTTCAACTTCTAGCATCCCTTCTTCCCAATCCTCTCCGAGGAATGAGCCAGGGTCCTCCTCCGGTGCGTACTCCTGGTCCATCATGCGGGGCACATAGGCTTCCGGGGTCGTCACCCCGAACACATCGCCGTAGTGCCCCACACTCCATGTTGCCCGGCCCAGCGTGGCATCCTGAGGATGGTAACGCGGCATCCCACTGGGACCGTGGGAGGTGACGCTTGTACCCATGCTTGTTGCGGGCGGCATGGGGGCGGTGGAGCCCCCGACGCCGCCGGCCGTGCTGGTGTTGACGAAGCCCCCAGGCGCACCCGATGGCGCGTGGTTGCGGCGGGGCCCGCTGTGAGACCCCGTAGTGGCCTGAGAAGGAAGCTGATAGCAGAAGGGCGGCGCTCCTGATGCCGCCGCATCCAGCAGCTCGGCAACGCGCTCTAGCAGTGCATCCCGGCCGCTCTCCATCAGCAGGCACCGCAGCAGCTCTCGCGCCACCGTGAGCGCTGCCCGCATGTTTGCCTACTCCCACCGTGAGTGCGGTGCCGTTGTTGCAGCCTGGCTTTGCCGCCCTTGTAGCGGCTCGTACTTGCCGTGGGGTGAGGGTAGACGACGCCTGGCCGCGCCGCCCGCACCCCGCAGCGTTGGACGGTGTTCGCACCACCTGGAGCGCGGGGTCAAGGTCTTTCATGGGCAGGTGACACCGCTCGGGCTAGCCAAGCTGCCCAGCGGTCGGAGTCTGGCCCTGGATTTCCGGACATCGGAGCGTGGAGCGTCGGTGGATTGGTCGGCGAGCACGAGGCTCCGGCGCACCCCTACCTGGCGCACCAAATGTCGGATGTGGGGTTCCGGAAAAACCCTTAAGGTTCGAACTCTGGGGTGCGTGCGTAGTTCTTTGCCTCCTATCGATCCACGCCCTAGCTTGCTAAGATCTCACGGACGAACTCGACGAACTCGCAACACAGAAAGACACGAGATTTATACTGGTTCGGGCCACTGTTGTGGTGTAATACCCTACTCCAGTGTGGTGGTGGTGGATTGCCTCTTGGGCTGATGATGAACAATACAAGGGGAAGAACAACCTCCTGAGGTTGAGGTGTTCTTGTGCTTGTCGAACTTGTGTGGAGAGGACTCGATCAGTTGCCGATCAGATGCCTCCTACGGTGGTGGCTAGCCCTACTTATATAGGCCCTGGTCCTCTCCCAAAATATTGAGCGGGAAGGGAGCCAACAACGGCGGGCAAATTTGAAAGGGGACAGCTAGTACAAGCTATCCTGACAAAAGTGGTCTTCGCCCGCAAAAGGCTCTGGTGGTGACACCGTCTTGGGCTCCATGGTGACCTCCGTCTTGCCGTTCTACTGGTCTTGGTCTTGTTGCACCGATATGGAAACCTTTGCCTGATGCCTCGGTACTCCGTGCCTGCGCCTACCTCCTTAGCACCAAAGAGGAAACAAGGACGCTGCGCCCGCCTAGTCTTGATCGTCATGGTTCACGTCACAAGAGCCTCGCGAGGTTTGCCCCGCCTTGATATCTCCGCTCCTCGCGAGCCTGCCTGGCTAGGCCGCTCACGAGGAAGTCTTGCGTCGTGCGCCTCACGAGGCTTGGCCCCTCGCGAAGGTTTTGAACACCTTGTCGATGAAGATGGGTCGTACGTCCTGGTAGCTTAGCCACGCCGTGGGCCGCAGGCAGGCAAGTCTGGGGACCCCTGTTCCCAGAACGCCGACATATATAGCCTCCACACAAAATCTAACCGTTACACACAAATCACCAAACTCGGTGGGACCGATTCAAAGAACTCGATCAGACCGATTTGGTTCATAATGTGACCGTTAGGCATTTCGGTGGGACTGACATGTCAACTCGGTGGGACCGATATCATTAGGGTTAGGGCATAACATAATCTCGGTGAGACCGATTACACAAACTCGGTGGGACCGATTTTGGTAACAGACAAACAGAGAGTTGGTCAGGCAAACTCGGTGGAACCGATTCGCTCATCTTGGTTGGACTGAAACGTTACGAAAAGGAAACGGAGTGTTTGCATTGCAATCTCGGTGGGACCGGTCGCTCATCTCGGTTTGACCGAAACGTTACGAAGGGAAATAGAGAGTTTGCAATCCTATCTCGATGCGGTGAGACCGAAAAGACTAGGGTTTCTGGCAATGGCTATGTCAACTGAACTCGGTGGCTCCGGATGGAAAGAATCGGTGGGGCCGAGTTGGACTTTTGGTTTGGGACATATGTGGATATGAGAAAGTGGTTGAGGGCTTGGAGCATATCACTAAGCACATTGAGCAAGAACCTCATTAAGCAACACCTCATCCCTTCTTAATAGTATTGGCTTTTCCTATAGACTCAATGTGATCTTGGATCACTAAAATAGAAAATGTAGAGTCTTGTGCTTTGAGCTTGAGCCAATCTTTTGTCCTTAGCATTTTGAAGGGTCCACTTTCTAATCCATGCCATGCCAATCATTAAGCTTTCCTGAAATATTTATCTTGGAATAGCATTAGCTCAATGAGCTATATGTTGTTAGGAATTACCAAAACCACCAAGGGATAGTTGCACTTTCAATCTCCCCCTTTTTGGTAATTGATGACAACATATAGATCAAAGCTTCGACAAATGATAAATAAGATTGAAAAACATCGTCGCTTTGAGAAATATGTGATAAACAAGAGCTCCCCCTAAATTTGTGCATTATTTAAAATTTTATTTTGAATGCAAATGCACAATCGATTAGGATCATGGGTTACTCTTCCATGTCACATACATCTTGGTGGAGTGCTCAAAATGATAGAAATTAAAGCATGCACTCATCACCAAAACAAGTGAAAGATCATCTAGGGATATAAGAGATAATATCATCCAACAAGCATTAAGGGTAGCATATGATCAAACACATGATCAAACAAGTATCTCACAAGGACATAAAGTATCTCACACAAGCACACAATAAAGTTTCAACCAAAATAGCAAGAGAGAAAAAAAGCAACACACTCTCTCTCGAAGCCTATGATCTATACATTTTTCTCCCCCTTTGGCAACAAGTTACCAAAATGTTCAAAAATGCATAGTGCTAAATGACTCCCAGGCTTGATCTTCGGTAGGAGGTGTTGAGATGACTCCAAGGACGAAAGCTTCAGATGAAGTAGCTGGAGCTGGTGGAGTAGCTGGAGCTGCTGGAACTGGAGCTGTAGCTGCTGGTGTTGATGTTGTAGCTCTAGTGTCTGTCGCTGGCACTGTAGCGGATCTCTGTCCCCTGGGCACTCTAGCAAAAGCATCTGTGGTAGTCTTGTCCTTCTTCTCCTCTGCTTCCTCCTGAAGTTGCTCAACTGCAGTTTGGATCTCTGTTACCTTGACATCAAGGTCATAGAATTTCTGCTCAATGATTCTCTCCAGACTCTCCTGGTTCTTGGTCAGGGTGGCCAAGCCCTTCTCAATCCTCGGGGTGGATTGGATCAGGTATCCAAGATGGTCTTGCTTGCTCTTCAAGAATACCTGAGATGCCTCTTCTATAGTTGGCATCTTTGCAACTTTCTCAGCTTTAGCCTTCTCTCTCTTCTCATGTGCTTGAGCTGCAGATGGTTCATTCTCATTCATCACCACTGTGTTGTCTTCAGATTCAGGGTAGATGGGCAGGTGCTCCTTATCCAAAATGTATTTGCCTGTGCCCATCTTTGAGTTGATGAGCTCCTGAATGTGTGGGGCATACCCACAACTTCTCTTCTGATCAGCTGATGTCCTCTTGATTGTTTCCACAATCAGGCTCATGACTTTGAATTTTTGAGGGACATCAAATATATGCAGCAAGTTGATGGCATGTCCTCTGATCATCTTGTGATCACCTGACTTGGGTAGCAGTGTGTGCCTTAAGATCTAGTAGATAGTTGGCAGACCAGACAACAGGCAGTGAACTGATCCAAACTTATGTGTATCCAAAGCAGCATCTGGGATCTCTTTATACATGTTGGCCATTGTGTTGTGGTCTTTCTTCTTCTCTGCATAGATGTCCAAGTCATCCTCATGTTCCTCAGGAGCATTGATAAGCTTAGCCCATTCCTCAACTGTAGACTGGTACCTAGTACCCTCAGACATCCACACTATCCTTCCATCTGGATAGAAGTGGGCAGTGGAGTAAAACTGCATGATGAGCTCATCATTCCACTTGGTGAGCTTCTGGGCAACAAAAGTATCAACTCCACATGCCTTGAAGCTATCAAGCACACCAGGGAAGTGATCCTCATTCTCTTTGATGAACTCCCAGTCAATCCATCTCATGTGACACACAATGCGCTTCTTATCAAGTAGAACTGTCTCATAGAAGTCCTGTTGTTCCTTAGTGTGAAACCTGTAGTCCACAACAGTCCTTCTCCTGATAGCATATGGATCAGACTGTCTCCATAGTCTCAATCCTGCATCCTTCATGATTTTCATGTTCTCTGCAACAGGGTGTGCATCAGTGTGGTCAGGGATCTTGGGCTGCAGCTTCCTCAATACAACAGAGTCATCATATTCTTCTTCAGCACCTTCAGGCACTGGGGCCTTGTTCTTCTCTTCAGCAGGGATGTTTCTAGTGCTTCTCTTGGGTTTAGGCTTTGGAGCTGGAGCAACAGCCTTGGGAGCAGATTTGGGCTTAGATGGATCAGCCCCTGATCTGATTGCATCTCCCATAAGCTTTTGAGCTTTGGGTGCTGGTGCAGCATTCTCTTCCTCTTCAGAATCTTTCCTCATTGAGGGCTTGCCAAGAACTCTAGCAGTAGTAGTTCTGGCCCTCTTCTTCTTCTTCTTATCCTCACCAGCTGCTTCTTCTTTGGATTCAATGGTGAACTTCATGGTTTCACCTGTGACAACTTTTCTTGGCTTAGACATGGGCTATCTTCTTGCTGGAGCCTTTGTTTTCAGTCCAGGCTTTGTTGCAGCAGCTGTGCCATACTCTTTCTTCAACACCTTTTTCTTTGAAGTGGCTTCATCTTCAACAGACACATAGTCTTCATCCTCAGAATCAGAAGTCCTCTTCTTCCTTGTCCTGGTAGCAGCCTTTGGCAGGTTGTTTGGTGTGCTCCTACTGCCCTCATCATAGCTGCTAGAGGGATCAGAACCCTCACTCATCTGCACCTGCTGTTCAGACTTGTTCTGGCTGTCACTCTGGTCAGACATCTTGCAGGCAAGCAGTTAGCAGACCCTGTGAATAGATTATAGATGAGGTAGAGAAGATGAGCATCACAAAGTACGGGAGTTTTGCAAAAAAGATGACTTAAAAATTTAGTTTTAGTTCTTCACAGAAAGCATTTCGGAGCTACCGATTTGTAAACTCGGTGATACCGAAGCAGCTTTTGGAACCTAAACTAGTGAACTCGGTCAGACCGAATCACAGTTTGGTGGTACCGAGACTGCTAGGGTTTCACAAAGAATCGAACTCGATCACACCGATTTGCAATTTTCGGTCAGACCGAAAACGCATGTGCTCTGGCCTAAGCCAAATCGGTGAGACCGATTTCTACAACTCAGTCGGTCCGAGATGAATTTGGCGGATACCTCACCCTAAATTTTTCAAATCAAAACTAATCTACGGGACGTTTTCGCTGGACAGGATGATTTCAATCGTGGCAAGAATCATGGCAAAGCAATGTGCTAAGAATCAGAGTTAAGGATTAGCACAAGGTTAAGTTCGTACCCTAGTTCAGTGGCGAACTTGCTACGGCGGCAACGGCGGGGCAGATTGCCGTTGACGGTGGCGGAGACCAGTGGCGGGAGGTCGCTGGCGACGAGAGGACGATCCGGAGACCCGAGGAGGCAGAGTAGGTTACGCGCGGGCGAGGAGGTTCGAATTTTTTTCCAAAATTTGGCCCGTCGGTATATATAACCTGAACCTGTCGGTGTGACCGAGTGGAACGACTCGGTGGCACCGAGATGCAATACTGCAAGCAGTTACTGCAACTCGGTGTGACCGGAAGGTTCTAATCGGTTGCACCGAGATTGAAAACCCTAGATCAACTTAGTGACTCGGTAGGACCGAAAGGGATGAATCGGTCAGACCGAGATGCACAAAGATCTTTTGGAGGTTTAAGTCTATGATGAATCGGGAACTCCGAGTGCTCCTCACACAGAGTGGTTCGAATCTGACTTGATCAAACTTTGTGATGTAGCATGAATAGAGTTTGAGACGAGGAAAGCATAGCTAGCTAGAGGGAGTTCTTAGGCATTCTTGTCCATCTATTTGGCAAAAGAGAAAGAGCCAAACAATCAAAACAACAAATGGATGTCCTCGAATGAGTAAAATATGCATTCAACATGCTCACACAATTAAAATGGCAAATGAAATATGTGACAAAGCATGCACAAACACTCTAGCATCTATCAAGCAATTTGGCGATGACTAGGTCATCTATATATGAGTATTTTGACTTAGGAGTCAAATGAGAACATTTGATCATAGGTCATACTCATCGTTTAAGCACAAGTGTGGTTACCACTTTTACATAAAGCATTGTTGTGTTCACATCATTAGAGTTGCTTTAGCTCAATTGATTAGAGTAAAGCGCCCCCTAGATGTGATATCGCCCCTAAGAGGGATGAACTAACCTTGGGTTTTGTCGATGATGACTTCATGTAGGTGTTGAAGATGTAGATGCTCAATGTTGATGTAGATCATTCGGAGCAATCCTTTGGAGTGAGTAGCACTTTCAATACCTACACGGGTTAGTCCCACAAGGAACAAACAAGGATATCCATAGACATAGAGTGATGCATACACAAGATGATGTCCATGAAAGCATTAGTTTACCTTGTCCCTTGTCTTACCAACAAGAGGGTTTGTGACTCCTTGAACTTAGTGCAAGATATGGAAGTTGTTTGCACTTGTCCTTGCCAAAATGATAAGAGTGAGGTATGTTGGCGGAGTCACCCTCAAGAACTCTCTAGTTCTTCTGGATCCACACCATCTTGATGGGAATCCTTGGAGTTGTAGTTGTACTTGATGAAGTAGAACTTGATGTAGTCTTGGGAACCCACTTGACAAAGGCCTTAGGTGCTTCTTCAAATGCATCAATTTCCTCTTGAAGCTTGTCCTTGCCTTTTTGCTTGTGGTCTTGTGGTGGAAGATCATCTTGAGCTTGTGTCCCTTTGAAAGAAGTAGGATCATACTTCTCTTGTTGAGGAACAAACTTCGTCTTGGGGTATTGATCTTCTTCCCACTCAACTCCATTGGCATTGAACTTTCATTCAAAACCAACACCTTGATTCTTCCGGTGTCTTCCTTGCTTGCGTACAATTTCCTCAAATTGCTTACTTCCGGCAAGGCTCTTGTAAACACCTTTCTCTATAATTCCCTTCAATAAGCTATTTTCTTGCTCAAGTGTAACTTGGCTAAGAGAATCATTAGTAGAATCAAGAGAACTACTAGAAGCAACAACATTGGATTTAGCATGATTGTTGTTACTACTAGATGAAGCATATTTCTTGTTCTTGTTGCTAGATTTAACTTGTGGCATGTAAGTAGACAAGAGTAAACGCTTGGCAATGTAAGAAAAACTTTTCTTGCGAAGATCATCATTGATTGCCTTTAAAAACTCATGCTCTTGCTCAAGGTTGAGCTTTTCAAAGCGTAGCTTCTCATGAGTCTTTAAAAGTTCTCGATGATCTTCCAAGGTAGTTTCATGAGCTAACTTAAGAGTGTTTAGTTCTTTAGTTAGACGCTCAATCTCCTTCTTATCATCATCATTCGTTTTATCTTGTTTATCATGATTAATTGACGTTTCATCATAGTCTTCATCACTAGAGTTCTCAACAAGTAAATCATCATCACCTAGCAAATCATCTTCATCACTATTGAAATCAACATACTCGGGATGTGTTACCTTTGGACCTTTGGCCATGAAGCATCTTCCAATTCCTTCATTTGGTGAGTCAAATATGTCATACGAGTTGGTTGACACAAGTGCTAGACCGGCAACACCTTCATCTTGAGTATATTCAGAGTCGGAGTGATAACTTCTTTCGAAGTGATGGTCGGAGTCGGAGCCGGATACCCATTCACCAAAATGAGCTTGATGTCTTCTTTTTGTGTAGCTCCTTGATGACTTATCCTTCCTTTCCAAATCTTTGCTTCTCCGAGAGGATCTTCATTCATAACGATCATCTCCACTCCTTCTTTCTCTTGGTGGTGATTCTTCTCTTCTACTTCTTCATTTTGGAGAATCTTCTCTTCTTTTGTAGGGGGCCGTATACTCATTGGAGTAGTGTCTGAGTCTTCCACAATTGTAGCAATTACGCTCACGACTAGAAGATCTTTTGTCATTGTAGGACCTTGACTTGGAACTTCATTCTTTGCTTCTACTCTTGTAGAACTTGTTGAAGTTCTTTACCATTAGGCTCAATTCTTCATTGAAGGTTTGTTTCTCACTTGATGATGTGGGAGCACCACACGCGGCTTTGTAGGCACCACTTGACTTGTTGTGAAGCTCTTCCTTATCCTTTAGTGACATCTCATGAGCAACAATTCTTCCAATGACTTCCGTTGGCTGGAGATCTTTATAGTTGGGCATCATTTGGATCAATGTGCACACGGTATCATATTTCCATCCAAGGCTCTTAGGATCTTCTTGATGATGAATTTGTCGGTCATCTCTTCACTTCCTAAGCCGGCAATCTCATTAGTGATGAGAGCAAGCCTAGAGTACATTTCAGCGACACCTTCACCATCCTTCATTTTGAACTTGTCAAGTTGACTTTGAAGCACATCCAATTTGGATTCCTTGACGGAGTCGGTACCTTCGTGCATATCGATCAAAGTATCCCAAATTTCCTTTGCATTCTCAAGACGGCTGATTTTGTTGAATTCTTCGGGGCACAATCCGTTGAAGAGAATATCACAAGCTTCAGCATTGTATTGTAGCATCTTCAACTCTTCCGCGGTAGCTACACGGTTAGGTTCTTTCCCATCGAAGAATTCACCTTGCAAACCAATACACACAATAGCGCAAACGGCGGGGTTATGTCCAAGAATATGCATTTTCATCTTATGCTTCCAACTAGCAAAATTTGTACCATCAAAGTAAGGACCTCTATGGTGGTAATTTCCCTCGCTAGACGCCATACTATCCTAGGTTGTGAAAACCAAGGCTATGACCACCAAAAGCTATGGAAATCAAAGCAAATGGAGACCAAAGCTGTGATACCACTTGTAGGATCGAAAGTATGTCTAGAGGGGGGGTGATTAGACTACTTGACCAAATAAAAATCTAGCCTTTTCCCAAATTTAGTTCTTGGCAGATTTTAGCAACTTAGCACAAATCAAGCAATCAACCTACACATGCAATTCTAAGAGTATAGCAGCGGAAAGTAAAACAATTGCATATGAAGGTAAAGGGAGGAGTTTGAGGGAGCAAACGCAATGTTGACACGGAGATTTTTTATCCGTGGTTCCGATAGGTGGTGCTATCATACATCCACGTTGATGGAGACTTCAACCCACGAAGGGTAATGGTTGCGCGAGTCCATGGAGGGCTCCACCCACGAAGGGTCCACGAAGAAGCAACCTTGTCTATCCCACCATGGCCGTCGCCCACGAAGTACTTGCCTCACTAGGGTAGATCTTCACGAAGTAGGCAATCTCCTTGCCCTTACAAACTCCTTGGTTCAACTCCACAATCTTGACGGAGGCTCCCAAGTAACACCTAGCCAATCTAGGAGACACCACTCTCCAAGAAATAACAAATGGTGTGTTGATGATGAACTCCTTGCTCTTGTGCTTCAAATGATAGTCTCCCCAACACTCAACTCTCTCTCATAGGATTGGATTTGGTGGAAAGAAGATTTGAGTGGAAAGCAACTTGGGGAAGGCTAGAGATCAAGATTTATGTGGTTGGAATGGAATATCTTGACCTCAACACAAGTGTAGGTGGTTCTCTCTCAGAAATTATGTGTTGGAAGTATAGGCATGTTCTGATGGCTCTCTCCATGAATGAAGAGTGGGTGGAGGGGTATATATAGCCTCCACACAAAATCTAACCGTTACACACAAATCACCAAACTCGGTGGGACCGATTCAAAGAACTCGGTCAGACCGATTTGGTTCGTAATGTGACCGTTAGGCATTTCGGTGGGACTGACATGTCAACTCGGTGGGACCGATATCATTAGGGTTAGGGCATAACGTAATCTCGGTGAGACCGATTACACAAACTCGGTGAGACCGATTTTGGTAACAGACAAACAGAGAGTTGGTCAGGCAAACTCGGTGGGACCGATTCGCTCATCTCGGTTGGACCAAAATGTTACGAAAAGGAAACAGAGTGTTTGCATTGCAATCTCGGTGGGACCGATCGCTCATCTTGGTTTGACTGAAACGTTATGAAGGGAAACAGAGAGTTTGCAATCCCATCTCGGTGAGACCGAGATCCCTATCGGTGAGACCGAAAAGACTAGGATTTCTGGCAGTGGCTATGTCAACTGAACTCGGTGGCTTCGGATGGAAAGAATCGGTGGGGCCGAGTTGGACTTTTGGTTTGGGACATATGTGGATATGAGAAAGTGGTTGAGGGCTTGGAGCATATCACTAAGCACTTTGAGCAAGAACCTCATTAAGCAACACTTCATCCCTTCTTAATAGTATGGCTTTTCCTATAGACTCAATGTGATCTTGGATCACTAAAATAGAAAATGTAGAGTCTTGTGCTTTGAGCTTGAGCCAATCTTTTGTCCTTAGCATTTTGAAGGATCCACTTTCTAATCCATGCCATGCCAATCATTAAGCTTTCCTGAAATATTTATCTTGGAATAGCATTAGCTTAATGAGCTATATGTTGTTAGGAATTACCAAAACCACCAAGGGATAGTTGCACTTTCAGTTGCGCCTGGTCTTGGTTCTTGTTCGCTGTGCTGGTCCTGTGAGGTGGTCAGACAACCTGCGCCGAACGAATCTCCTGAGGTTACCGCGTGAGAGGGTCAAGCACCAACGGCCCCAGGAGGTGACGTGAATGGGGCCGGCCAGCCGAACAGAGCTCGGCCGCTGGATTTATCAATGCTGCAGGGACGGGACCGAGCACAGACGCCGTGCTTATCCAACCCATGCGGAGGATCCTGAAAGAAAGACGGCTGGTGCGCGGTTCCCATAGTGGGTGACGATCAAGCAGGTAATAATCATAGGTAGATTAATCATGGAAAGCATACTGGCTCGAGTAAGAGCAGGGAAGATACACGCCACTGGGTCAGGCCCGAGCGGCTTGGGGATGATGCAGCCCGAGAGGCGCCCCCAGCAAGGTAAGCTAAAGACATGAAGAAAAAGGGATACGTGCCACAGGGACGGACCCACGTGGCCTGGGAATTATGCAGCCCGAGGGGCGCTCCCAGCTAAATAAACTTGGAAAATGTCACCTGGTTCTGTTGATGAAGGGGTGTTGGGGCAGCTGAAGGTACGCGGCGAAGCGGTCGCTCCTCATGAGCCACCGGGGTCCTGAGCCTCGGGAGGCTCTGAAGGTCCAGGCGGTTCCTTGAGGACCTTCCCCATCTCTGTCAGGATGGCGCGGTGCCTGGCCTCCTGAGTTGCCAGGGTGCGCCGCAAGTTGCGCTGGTAGACGAACGTCACGATCGGTAGGCCAAAAGGCATGCGAACATAGCTGTGAGGTGGGCCCTCGCAACGGCCCACGCGCGAAGGCCAGAAGAGCTCCTGAGATGCGGCCCTGTTGAGCCCTGGGACGTCGATGCAGACGCACAGCCCGACATCCTCGCCTGGATGGGGAGCTGTGCCTCGTGAGCGGCGGTCGCCGCGCATGCCCTTGTATCTTGCAGTTCCTGAGTGGTCTTGATGATGAATTCCTGAGCGGTGGGCGCTCCTCGCCCTGTGTCCTCCTGAGGGAAACGTGCCGTGAAGCACGCCTCCAGGTGGTGCCCGAGCGCCTCCCTCGTGATGTTGGCGAGGTTTGAGGCCCTCCAGAAGAGAGCCCCCGAGCCTTGCCCGAGAAGGGTGCCGGGCGCGCCTTCCTATGCGATGGAGGGAGGCGCCCCTGGCGCGGGCGCTGATCCTGACAAGGTTCCAGTCGCGACGCCACCCTCCTGAGGTCCTGCACGGTGCAGCTGCTTCTTCTTCTTGGGGATGGCCTCAGGAGGGCTCTCGCTCTTGCTGTCAGGGTCGTCGATTGCTGCAGCTTGATAGGCACGCTCGAGGGAGCACACCGCATCTCTTTCTTCACATGGGACCGTGATGATTCTGTCGCTTCCCGGCATCTTGAGGACATTGTAGCCGTGATGGGTCACCGCCATGAATTTGGCAAGGGCTGGATACCCGGGGATGGCATTGTACGGCAGACGGATGTGCGTGACGTCGAAGTCGATGAGCTCTGTGCGGTAGTTCTTGCGTTCTCCAAAGGTGATAGGGAGGCGGACTTGCCCTATCGGCGTGGTGGAGCCGTCGGTCACTCCTGAGAAAGGCTTGGTAGGCTGAAGCTGATCATATGGCACTTGGAGGTTGTTGAACGTGTCGACGGACAGGACGTTGAGCCCTGCGCCGCCGTCGATGAGGGTCTTGGTCACTTGCACGTTGCTGATGACTGGGGAGCAAAGCATCGGGAGGGCGCTATGTAACACCCCGGATGTAACTTTCCATATTTGTAACTCCAACTCTTGCCATTTTCGGCCATGTGTTATTATATTCCCTCCGTGGTTGGGTTTTGTTTTCCGTTTTGCTTTTTATTCATGTCATCATCTGCATCTCATTTGCATACGTGTTCGTCTCATGCATCCGAGCATTTTCCCCGTTGTCCGTTTTGCAATCCGGCACTCCCACCTCCTCCGGCGCACCCCTCTTGTTTCTTTTCGTGAGCGGGTGTTGAACCTCGGAATGGACCGAGGCTTGCCAAGTAGCCTTGGTAGACCACCTGTCAAGTTTCGTTCCATTTGGAGGTCGTTTGGTACTCCAACTGTTAACCGGGTAACCGCAAAGTCCTTTTGTGTGTTGCAGCAAAACCCCCTCTAAACAACCCAAAACCCATCTAAGTCACTTCCATGCTCTAGGTCGTTCGATCACGATCGTGTGGGCGAAAACCGTGCTCCATTTGGAGTCTCCTAGCTCCCTCTACATATATATATGTGTCTCTCCCGGATTTTTCGCGCAGTCCAAACCCTAACCCTCTCCCTCCGCGCGCCGGACGCGTCCGTCCTGCGCCGGACGAAACGCGCCGCCGCCCCCTTCCAACGGCCGCCATCCACGTGTCACCGTCACCCTCACCGCACCGCCGGCCCGGAGAGCCCGTGCGGGGCCCTCCCGGCCCGCTCCTCCTGCGCCGCCGCCCGTGCCTCCCGCGGCTTCCCTCGCTCGCTCCTCTGGCGCCACCGCCGCACCCGCCGGCAACCGCGCCCGCCGCGCTCCTCCTCGCCGACTGCCGCGCCGCCGCACCCCTTCTTCCTCCTCCCCGCCGGCGTCTCCCTCCTCCACTCCGGCATCCTCGTCCCCGAGCTCGGCCCGATCCGATCTGAGAAACGACGGTTGACTTTTCTTCTCCTCCCCCGAAATCTCCAAGTCATGAAGATTTTATAATATATTGCCATGTTCATCGCATCATAACTCTCTACATATAGCTCCATTTCGCGCGTCTAATATATAGAAATGTTTGTCTCGAGATGCTCTTCATTTTGTTCCATTGCACCATGTTCATTTGAGTCCATGTTGATACCCAAATCTCTGGTGCAAGAGTGCTAGTTGCTGTTAACTGCTGTTACTTTTCAGAACTTGAGGATTTGTTATTTTTGTTTCATTTAATCTGTGCATCTTATGAGTATGAGCTCTACATGTGTTTTGATGTATGCCATGCCATCTATACAGAGGTGTATTCCATGTATTTTTGTGATCTCTGTGGTGACTAGCACAAGAATGCAAACTAGGCTTCATAATGTTTCTGTGACTGCTGTTATTTTGTTGCCATGTATCCATGTGTCTACTGAGAGATCCATGCTTATTTTGGTGATGTTCAGTAAGGATGTTTTGTAGATATAGTTGTTCCCTATCCATTCATGCCCTTGTTTGCAATTATGGAGTGGGATAGCATGACTCAATCTTGCTCTACTTTTGCTATAAAATATTTATGGCAGATTCTTAACATGATATTCAATTTTGCCAAGGTTGTTGTAGTTGTTTCATATATGCTATGTATTTGCTCTTGCCATGGATAGCTTCATAAACATGCCTTGTTGCTTTAGGCATGCTTTTTTTGTCATGCATTGCTTTGTGGTGAGTGCATCAAGCTCACCAAGATGCCTTCATATTATTGTTTCTGTCATTCTCTGTTTTCTGCTAAGTCTGAAACCTGTTAACGAAACTTGCTATGTTTACATAGTTGCCATCATATCTTCTGATCATTTTTGGCTTATGGTCAGTAAGGGACTTTTGTTCTATGCATTTAGTAGATTCATTCCATGCCTTGTTTTGCTATCTTAAGTTCCTGTAGCATGTTGATTGTGTGCTCTGAACATTGCTACCTGATGCTGTTTTCTGCCATTTCCAGTAATTTCACCAAGTCTGTGAACCTGTTATCTTTTGCACTTTTGCCATGCTTGTTTGAACCTGTTATGTTGTGATCTAGCTGTAGCTCAGTGTTTATCTTTTGTCAAGCATCTCCTGTAGATTACTGCCATATGCTTTGTTGCTATGTTCGAGTGCTGTAGCATAGTTACTTGATGTATTCTAAGTGCTATCATGCTGTTAATCACAGATTCGTGTCATTTTTGTTTTGCTTGCCATTTGCAAACCGTGCATCCGTTTCCGGTGATGTTTATATCGATTTCGACCGAAATCATCTTATTTTTCCAGTGAAATACTTGATTTTCCAAGTTACTGCCTTGTTAATCCCTTTTCCTCCGGAGCACGCATATGCATCGCATATCATATCTTGCATATCATTCGTGTTTTGCATCATGTTGCTTGTGCATTTCCCGTGATTGATTGTGGTTCCGTTGCTTGTGTTCTTATTTTGGGTAGAGCCGGGAGACGAGTTCGTGAACGAGGAACCTGTTGAGTACGCTTACGAGGATCAAGCTTTCGTCAACTCTGAGAAACTTGCAGGCAAGATGACCATACCCTCGAAATCATTTCTATCTTTGCTTTGCTAGTTGTTCGTTCTATTGCCATGCTGCGCTACCTACCACTTGCTATATCATGCCTCCCATATTGCCATGTCAAGACTCTAACCATCCTTTCCTAGCAAACCGTTGTTTGGCTAAGTTACCGCTTTTGCTCAGCCCTTCTTATAGCGTTGCTAGTTTTAGTTGTACGTAGTGTTCATCCGGTGTGCCCTGAGAACGAGATATGTGCAGCTCCTATCGGGATTTGTCGGCACATTCGGGCGGCTTTGCTGGTCTTGTTTTACCATTGTCGAAATGTCTTGTAAACTGGGATTCCGAGACTGATCGGGTCTTCCTGGGAGAAGGTTTATCCTTCGTTGACCGTGAGAGCTTATAATGGGCTAAGTTGGGACACCCCTGCAGGGTATTATCTTTCGAAAGCCGTGCCCACGGTTATGAGGCAGGTGGGAATTTGTTAATGTCCGATTGTAGAGAACTTGTCACTTGACTTAATTAAAATACATCAACCGTGTGTGTAGCCATGATGGTCTCTTCTCGGCGGAGTCCGGGAAGTGAACACGGTTTGAGTTATGCATGAACGTAAGTAGTTTCAGGATCACTTCTTGATCATTTCTAGCGTCTTGACCGTTGTGTTGCTTCTCTTCTCGCTCTCATTTGCGTATGTTAGCCACCATATATGCTTAGTGCTTGCTGCAGCTCCACCTCATTATACCATCCTTTCCTATAAGCTTAAATAGTCTTGATCTCGCGGGTGTGAGATTGCTGAGTTCTCGTGACTCACAGATTCTACCAAAACAGTTGCAGGTGCCGACGATGCCAGTGCAGATGACGCAACCGAGCTCAAGTGGGAGTTCGATGAGGAACGTGGTCGTTACTATGTTTCTTTTCCTGATGATCAGTAGTGGAGCCCAGTTGGGACGATCGGGTCTAGCATTTGGGGTTATCTTATTTTCATTTGGATTTGACCGTAGTCGGTCGATGTGTGGATTTTGGATGATGTATGATTTATATTTATGTATTGTGTGAAGTGGCGATTGTAAGCCAACTCTCGTTATCCCATTCTTGTTCATTACATGGGATTGTGTGAAGATGACCCTTCTTGCGAAAAAACCACAATGCGGTTATGCCACTAAGTCGTGCCTCGACACGTGGGAGATATAGCCGCGTCGTGGGCGTTACACGCTAGCAGTGGCCGCGCACTTGAGCTGATCCGCCGAACTGAAGGTGATGGCGCACTGGGACCACGTGAGCGGGCGTGTGGCCTCAAGCTTGGGGAGGACTGCATTCACTTCACGAGCAAACTGTTTGAAGATACGCTGCGAGGCTGGGGCTTGAGCTCCGCCTAATATGCAGGCGATAGCACGTGGCTCCTGGAAGCCCCCAACCCCCTCGTCTTGATGGTGGTCGTCATTCCTTCTCAGTGGTGGCGGTAGTGGGGGAAGACCGGCGTTGCCCTAAGGACGATCCTCACGAGGCTGGTCCCTCCAGGCGCCCTCGCGAGGCTGATC
Source organism: Triticum aestivum (assembly GCF_018294505.1). Taxonomy (NCBI): domain Eukaryota; kingdom Viridiplantae; phylum Streptophyta; class Magnoliopsida; order Poales; family Poaceae; genus Triticum; species Triticum aestivum. Next base: position 430,441,842 of record NC_057802.1, read on the forward strand.
CTGCCAGCGGTCCTCACGAGGCCGGTCGCGCCACTCCTGGCGTGGGCCACGGTCATCCCAGCATCCGCCACCACGTCGTCCTCCCTGGCCGTAGCCCCGGTCGTTGCGCTCGGGGCATCGACCGAAGCGTCCTTCGCGGATGGCTCTGAGCTCTTGACAGTCGCTGGTGTTGTGGGTGTGCAGGTTGTGCAAGGCGCAGAACGGTCGGCTCCTCTTGGATGACTCGGGTTGATCTGTGCCGCGCTTGGTGTCCGGCTCCGCCGCGAGCACGGCTGCTCCCTTGCGCTTCACGTCCTTGGCCTTGGCTTTCTTTTTCTCTGTGTCCGTAGCCGGGAGCTCAAGGAGGGAGAGTAGCTCCTGAGATGTGCACAGCTCCTCATGGATAGCGAGCTCCTCCTTCATCTTCATCGCGGACGCCATCAGAGAACGCGGAGATGATAGCCTTGTCCGTCACCTTGGGGATCTTGAGACGAACGTTGTTGAAGCGCTGGATGTACTTCTGGAGGGTCTCTGCTGGTTGTTGCTTGACGCGACGCAGGTCTCCCGCGGCCGGTGGGCGGTCGCGAGTGCCCTGGAAGTTGGCGACGAAGCGGTCGCGCATCTCGTACCAGGAGGAAATCGAGCCTGGAGGCAGGTTCAGGAGCCACGAACGGGCACCATCTTTGAGCGCCATAGGGAACCAGTTCGCCATGACTTTCTCATCGCCGTTGGCCGCCTCGATGCTCAGCTCGTAGAGCTGCAGGAACTCCGTGGGGTCGGGGGTGCCGTCGTAGCACGGAGGCAGATCTGGCTTGAATTTGCCCGGCCAGGCGACGCTACGCAGCTCGGGAGTGAAGGCGCGGCAGCCGGCCGTGGTCGCTGGGGCCCGTCTTGGAGGCGGAGCTTGGTCTTGATGCCCACGCGCCGCTTCGGTGAGCTGCGCGTGGCCCGGCCATGGCAGACGATCTTGGTGCGGCGATGGGAGGAGCGGCGGAGCGTTCCCTTGCGGTCGAGGGACTTCTTGACAGCTTCCTTCTTCACGCGCGGGCGCCGGACGCGGCGGGTCGCGTCATGGAGGTGCGCGCCTTGGCGCCAGGGCGCCGTCTTGGTGCAGAGGTGGTGGAGGTGCTCCGTGAGGTACGTCGCCTGTAGCTGGCGGAGGGCGGGGCGGAGAGAGGGATGGCGCGGGTGAGCCCCCTGCGGCGCGGACAAGCTCGGCGATGCGGTCGAGCCAGTCCTCGTAGAGGTCGTCGACCGGGCGGTAGCACAGGAGCTCGTGCGCCATGAGGAGCGCGGCCCGTGCGTCCACGGGAGCGCGATGAGCGTGAGACGATGAACCGGCTGGAGTCGGCGATGGGGTGGCGATGCGGCCGTCACGCCGCACCGAGGGGTGCCGCGAGGATGCTTGCTGCTCGTTCCCCACCGGGCCGGTAGTGGCGTTGGCGGCTGGCGGCGAGGAATGATGAGGTAGCCCGCCGACGGGGGTCGTCTGAGCGACGCGGGTGGCGAGGGCAGCCCGGCGCTCAGCACGAGCACGGCGAGCGTCCGCCATGGAGACGACGGAGCAAATGGACGCAGAGCGACGGAAAGGAAGCGTCGGCGCACCCCTACCTGTCGCGCCAAATTTCGGATCACGGGTTCCGGCAAAACCCTTAAGGTTCGAACTCTGGGGTGCGCGCGAAGTTCTTTCCCTCCTACCGATCCACGCCCTAGGGTTGCTAAGATCTTGCGGACGAACTCAACGAACTCACAACACAAAAGACACAAGATTTATACTGGTTCGGGCCACCGTTGTGGTGTAATACCCTACTCCAGTGTGGTGGTGGTGGATTGCCTCTTGAGCTAATGATGAACAGTACAAGGGGAAGAACAGCCTCCTGAGGCCGAGGTGTTCTTGTGCTCAGTGTGTGGCTAGGGTTGGCTAAAGATCAGATGCCTAAGGCTTTGTCCTCCCCTACTGTGGTGGTTGGTGCTACTTATATAGCCACTGGTCCTCTTCCCAAATATTGAGCAGAAGGGAGCCAACAACGGCCAATTTTAAAGGGGACAACTAGTACAGCTTATCCTGACAAAAGCGGTCTTCGCCTGCAAAAGGCTCTGGTGGTGACGCCGCCTTGGGCTCCATGGTGACCTCCGTCTTGCCGTCCTGCTGGTCTTGGTCTTGTTGCACTGGTATGGAAACCTTTTCTTGATGCCTCGGTACTCCGCGACTGTGCTTGCCCCCTTAGCACCAAAGGGGAAACAAGGACACTGCGCACGCTGGCGCCCGCCTGGTCTCGATCGTCACAGCTCACATCACGAGAACCTCGCGAGGCTTGCCCTGCCTTGATCTCTCCGCTCCTCACGAGCCAACCTGGTGAGGCCGCTCCTGAGGAGGTCTTGTGTCGTCCGCCTCGCGAGGCTTGGCCCCTCGCGAGGGTTTCGAATGCCTGGTTGATGAAGATGGACTGTACAGGCCTGCTAGCATGGCCATGCCGTGGGCCGCAGGCACGCAAGTCTGGGAACCCCCGTTCCCAGGACGCCGACACGGGGCGCCGAAGTGCGCGCGCGCCGCGACGCGTCCGCGGAGTGGTGTAGCGCCGCCAATTGCATCCCCAGGACCTGAGACCGTGCCGGGTCGTCTTGCTTTTTCAATGACATGTGGGGATCACATGTGAGCAAAGGACATCTCCAACGTTGCCACGACCGCAGCAGACTACCCTGGCACACCAAAAACCATCGTCCCTCGCACCGTTGCGCCGTGCGTTCCCAACCGGCGCCAGCTGCCCGCATTCATGCCGTTCGTCCGTATGCCGTCGTTAAGAGGCTCGGTGCCCGAGGAACCAACTCAGCCGACTTATTGACGCACCCGGACGCTTGGCCTCACCGGAATGCCCTACTTAAAGTGGCAACGCCCAGCTAAACTCCACACCAAAGCATCATCCTGCTACATGGCACCACATCCGCCATGACCGTGAGCGTGAAAGCTCTGCGGGAGAGCTTGTCTTCGGGGATGAAGCTCAAGGTCGCTGCCCTCGCTCAAGTCACCGCTCACGACACAATAGCGGCGTAGCCGGATGCGGATGCGACCGCACAAGCGTGGCCACGCTGGCAGCCGACGACGGGAGCACCATCAGCCATGCGTCCTACTTGCCGCCGTCCAATGTTCGGCACCGCCGAGGTCGGGGACTCCTCCGAGGATGAGTAGGGCATGGGAGGCGGCAGGGCATGGTGTGCCAACTGGCCGGTCCGTCTCCCGTGTTCTACTCTTTCTCGCTGGAGACCACAACTTCACTTCATGGGTCTTGAACCCTGCCCCCGTACATGGAGATCGCAAATGGAGGACGTCGGTCGCCGCCGTAGAATAGGTTTAGGGTCGGGTTTCTTTTATTTTTCTGTCCTATAAAAGTTCGAAATGTAATGAAAAATTGTCGTGTTTGCATTAATCTCATCCGGTGTATATGAACTTTCACAATAATAGTAAGATATATTGTAGGAATATATGGAATGGTGATTCGTTTTTGTGTGTATAAACTTAGAAGGTTTGACCTGAGACAAAGCTAACATGCGAAGTAAATAAACACATAGGTTCTACATACACAATTTATCTTAGGCACTCCAATAGTACGTCCACTACACATTCATGCATTTCACATCTTTCTACATCTATGGGAACCTACGAAAGGGTTAACGTAAATTGCCTCTCTCTCTCCCCCTGATTTTTATGGTGGTGGCCCCCTCCCCCCCCCTCAATCTACAATCAACAGCTCACACGTTTCACATTACGTTAATTATGTAACTGGCATTACATAGGTGTAGCATTACTTGTCCTAAAAAAACCAACTAAGCCAACCTCCCAGCATGTCATGCGGGAAAAGACCCAGCCGCGCCGTTTTAGTTGGGATTACCGGATTACTAGTAGTAGTATTGATGGATCGCGCGAAGCCAAGTTTTTTTTGAGGGGGCGAAGCACCAAGTTTAGAAGGAAAAAAGGCGGTACATTCACAGCACCCCTGTCGCGATCACATTGCACCCCACACAAGGTCGGTCCTGCACACGGCTCATGCAAACGGAACGCGCTTTGGCTTGCCTCTTCACTGACACGTGGGATTGCACTTGGAGAAACCGACCATGTGCCAAACTCCTCCCGCCCACCGCGCGAACCCCCCCCCCCCCCCAAATCCCAAATTCAACCGCCCTTCGGCCAACTAGCCAAAAATATTCCCCAAACCCCCTCCCCCCGCCCCCTCCACTCCATTCGCTCCGCCAAAGCCGCCCTCCCTGCCGCGCCGATACGTCGGCACCGCGGTTCATCGAGGGGACGCACGGCGATCCTCTCGCTCCCATAGTACGCTCTCGTAGACTGCCGTCCTCTAGCCGCGCCGCCACCGCTGGCAACGTTCTTGTCGAGACGCACGGCGGTCAGCTCCGCCACCGCTTGCGATGTTTGTGTGGAGACGCACGACGGTCAGCTTCTCCCACGGTACGCGCATTCTAGACTGAGGCCCCGTGCATGTCGGTGTAGCGCTGAATGTTAGCTGATAGACGTTGTTAATCTCACTGTTTGCCGAAGTAGTTTACACTCAATATGCTCTGCTTAAGAAGCTTCATTGCCCTGTTCTACACTCAATCTGCTTAGCTGAGATGGCATGCCAAGCCCGTTTACTTGCTAAAATATCCTGCCATATATTTATTGTGATGTAGATTGCCATGGTCTAGTAGCCAACCAGTTAGGTGAAATAGCTCTACACCATTTTATACTCGATCTTTGTTGTCGAGATGGCCTTCGATAGTTTGATGGCTGTGTGCTCGGCCTCATTGACTACTGAAACAGCCTGCCATAATTTAGCACTCAAATCTGTTTGCTAAATTGGCTTTACATATATGTCGTTACTTAGATCCGCTTGTCCAAATATCTTGCCATAGCTTTAGACATCGACCTAGGTATTATTTTTCTGGACTTCATAAAAAAGCATATATGTTTTTCCTGTAATATCTAGTAGAAGAACAAATTTGTATGTCTAACGGATGGACATGACTTGGATAACTTCCGCTCGAAGATTCTCCGCTGCATATGTCGAGGGGGTTGAAAACTTCATGAACTTTATCAGAGCTGAGTACGGTGGTCCGAAATTAGATGTGCTCTGCCTGTGTAGCAGTTGTATGAATTCAGTTACAAGACCCCAGTCAACTGTGCAAAATCATCTACACTTGTATGGGATGTCGGTCACATATACTAGGTGGGTTCATCATGGTGAAGTTGTGAACGTCAATGTTACTGACTATGTGGAAGCAGCAGATCACCATCTTGATCTGCTTGATGCTCAGGTGGAAGAGGAGGAGGAGGTGGTGGTGGCGGAGCCAGTGAGTTTGACCAACATTGAAACAATGCTACGAAATGCTCGTGCATTTCCTGAACTTTCACCTGCACAAGAAAAACGATGGGCCCGCATGTTGGAACAATGCAACATGGTTGTCACCCCAGGAAATAAGCTGTCAGTATTCTCAGCTATGGTCACCTTTCGTCAGGTGAAGACATCTGAGTAGATGACCAACAAATCATTCGATGCGATGTTGGCTGCTTTCCGCAAATCTTTCCTAGATGCGTTTGAGCTGCCACACACCTACAGTAAAATGAAGAATTTCCTTCGTGCAGTTGGAATAGGATATGATATGATCCATGTTCGTAAGAATAATTGTGTTCTGTTCCAGAAGGATTATGCCAACTTAAGTGAATGCCCAAAATGCAAATGATCAAGGTGGAAAGATGGCGATGTTGTGAAGAGGATTCCTCATAATGTTCTGAGACATTTTCCAATTATACCAAGATTGCAGAGGTTGTTTCATGATGCTGAAACAAGAGAGGATGTACTGTGGCATTCTAGGAACCAGGAGTACAGAGATCAGAATGTAATGAGCCATCCATGTCATGGTAGTGACTGGAAAAGCTTCAATCAGAAACATAAAAAGTTTGTTGCTGACCCGGGAAACATTAGACTTGGCTTAGCTTCAGATGGATTTAACCCATTTGGCCACCAAAGCGCCACATATAGCATGTGGCCAGTGCTTGTTATCCCTTACAACATGCCTCCAAATGTCTGCACCAAAGAATCAAACTACATGATGGCCTTGCTCATCCCAGGTCGAAAAATTCCTGGAAAGGATTTTGATTTATTCATGGAGCCTCTTGTGGAGGAACTTCAACAACTATGGAGGGGTGTTCTCACTCAAGACCTATATAGCAGCCCACCACCTGATTTCTTTCTGCGTGCTGTTATAATTTGGTGCATCCATGATTATCCGGCTTTGGGCACTATGTCAGGGCGAACGACACATGGTTACAATGCATGTGTTCGCTGTGACAGGAATCCGCTGTCATACGTAATACTTAGCAACATATGTTACATTGGACACCGTCGTTTCCTTGCCAAGGACAAGCCATGTCCTACAAAATACCGAAGATATGTGTTCAATGCAAAGCATGAAAATCGTGATGCGTCAAAGAAGCTCACCGCCGATGAGTTGCAAGTGGAATTAGAGAAGGTCAGGCATATTACACCAGGAAACAATCCTGATAATGGTAGCGGGAAAAGGAAGCGTGGCAGGGCAAAAGAATTATTATTGTTTACCCGCAGGTCCACTTTGTGGGACTTGGAGTATTGGAAAGATTTGGATCTGTGGCATAATCTTGATGTGATGCACATCGAGAAATATATATGTGACAACATTATCGGCACACTTCTTAATATTGAAGGCAAGACGAAAGATACCTTAAAATCTAGGATTGAGTTGACACACCTGGGTATCAAAAAGGATTTGCAGGTGCAAGATGAAGGTAAACCACGGGATATGGCACCAGCTGTGTATGTCTTGGACAAGGTAAAAAGAATAGAATTCTGCGAGGTCCTGTCACATGTGAGATTACCACATGGATTTGCTTCCAACCCTGAAAGGAGAGTCAGTGCAGATGGAAACAAGGTACAAGGGTTGAAAACTCATGACTACCACGTCCTACTTCAAAGGGTTTTTCCTTCTATCCTTAGAGGATTGGGCCGCCCTGACTTATACAAAGTAGTTGCAGAGTTGGGACAATTCTTCAGGGAACTCTGAAGTAGAAATATCAGGATAGATGCTTTGGAGCGTCTTAGAGACAAGATACCAACTATCCTATGCGACCTTGAGAAGATATATCCTCCAGCCTTCTTTGATGTGTTGGTGCATTTGGCTGTTCATCTACCCGATGAGGTACTACTTAGAGGTCTCGTACAGTATGGCTGGATGTACCCTATTGAAAGGCGGCTAGGCACTTTCAAGGGCTATGTTAGGAACAGAGCTAGACCCGAGGGTTCCATTGCATAGGCGTACATTGCTACAGAAGCGTTGACATTCTACTCAAAATACATTGAAACAGCTGATCAGCTTAGCAGAGAGGTGGGTGAAGACAATCCCGGGCTCAATGTTTTTGATTGTTCTGTTCGAGTTACAGGGAAGAGTCGACAAGACGACAAACCTAAAGATTTGGACAAAATGGTTTGGTATGTGTTGAATAACTGTCCTGAGATACTACCTTATATCAAGTAAGTGCTAAGTACTACAACTTATACATCATAATCTACTAAACTTGCAGCACATTCTTATATATTTAGATGTTTGACGTGATCACTATGTTGTGCAGCATCTACAAAAAGGAGTTACTGCCGCAAAATCCAAGAAACATTGACAATTGGTTATGGCAGGATTTGCGAAATGGTTCAAGAGCCATGTAAGCTTTTGAATTGCATTGTCGGTTTTTTTTAATATATTGAGTACATAAGATGATCATCTTGTCTATTTTCTAACCATAGATTAAGAAGATGCGGTAAGATGGGCAGGCAGTTGATGATGCCCTTTACGCACTAGCAATGGGTCCTGATACTCGGGTAAGACATTATGAATCTTGCGTTGTTGGAGATGTGCGCTACAACACCCTTGCATGCGGCGAAGGCAGGAAGACACAAAACAGTGCCATCATGAGCACGGATACGTATGGTAGAGAGACAACTGAAATGTATGCTAACAAAATAGACATTGATCAGTTGCAGTATATCTCCAGTTTTGAGGTTCATCCGTGTGTGGTTCTGTTATGTTGTCGTTGGTATAACCTGTTTTCCAGGATCGCAAAACCCAGAGCTGATGATTATTTCAAATCCAGCAATGTCAAGGTGGCGTACCAGACCAACGAGCCTTTTATTTTGGCAAATCAAGCAACACAGATATTTTTCTTGGAAGACACATTTGCACGTAGCGATGACTGGAGAGTATTGGAAAGGTTTGAGCAGAGGTATTCATTTAATGAAGTTACACAACAAGATGATGCTTACACTGCTCCTGATGTACAAGATTCCACAGATGTTCCTAATATCTTTGAGAACCATCACGTCAATGACGCTGGAGAAAAGATTGCCTGTCGGGCTGTGGACATACAAGAGATGATCAAGAAGAAGCCAACGTTCGAGGACATTGAGGATGAAGAAGAAGATGACACTGTGGGGAATTATGATTCAGACTGATACACATGGCGAAGATGTTGATGCTGCTGCTGCGGATGATGATTAGATTGCTTTTGTCTTATTTGCCTGTCAGAAGACATTTTTTATCCACCATGTGAAATTGTATTTGCTATGGCAACTGAAACCTGATGAACTTGTCGTTTAGTAATTTGCTGTGAGAACATCACTTATTATGTATGTTGTTGTGTTTGGTGATTGTATGACGACTAAAACATGATGACATTGTTGTTTAGTTGTACTCATATTTGGCTGTGAAACTTGAATTTGATGACATAGTTTGCTGTTGGACTGCAATTTGCTCGATGTCTTCGAATGGAAACAAAGCTGACCCAACAGAGCCTCTGCTAATTTATTTGTTTATTAGCAAAAGGGCCTCTGCTATTTATTTATTTATGAGCAAAAGCGGATACCCCCCGATTTCCGTTAATAGAAATCATTAGATGTTCACAACACGACGCCTAGCCTGCTAAATAGGTTTCATTCATTACTAGTTTCAGGAAAGTGCTCATGTCATAGCCACTGAATACATCACGAGTGCTACATACACTGCAAATAAAGAGACAATCATCCTACAGAGCACATTGATTTTTCCCATTATCTTCACAAGCTCTTTCATCTACTCATTGTCGTCAAGGCCGTTCATCAGCTGTTGCTTGGCCATGATCAGAGGAACTGCATCTTTAACCTTCTGCTCTGCATCTTCCTCTTCTGCCGTTCCTTCAGTTACTTGTCCAACACCCCAACTTGCTAGTATTGGGATTCCTCGGCTAACCAAATAATCAGCGTAGTTGCATTCCCCCACATCAGCATCTTCCTAGAAATACAAATCACACGAATCTTCCCTTTTTTGCATGAATCAAATTGGAAGATCATCAACCAAACGATTAAAAAAAGCAGCAACCAAAAGCAGCAGAACAACACTTAAACATATTATTACCCCATGATTCGGGCATTTGTAGAAGACTCCGCCAGGGTTGAGGATTGTGGTTGAGACGTGACGGATGACTCTGCGTGATTTGCAGCAGTGGCACCACACCAACGGCAACGGGTTGCGATGAGCAACCGGCTGCGGTGCATGTGCCGGCGGGGGTGTGATGAGATCCACAGGCGATGGTACGGGTGGCGACTTGGCGCATATCTGGTTGTTGCCTGCTGAAGAGCAGGTGGACGAGCAGCCAGCGGACATGGTTGCTGCGGCCAGAGCTTCTGATGCTAGGCAGAGTAAGTAGATAAGAGGAGAAGCGAACGTTGGATATGTCAGTTTCATTACTTGCAGAGTAGCATAGCACCATATATAGTCATAGTCTAGGTTTGGATTCAAACCAGCTATAGGAGCACGTCTCTCTTTTTTCTAAAACTCAGCAACGTCTCTTTACTGGTACACTAGCTTGTTCTGTACGCCTTCTCAAGTCTTTGATTTTCTTTCTTTTTTTGTGAGGAAGGAAGGAGGACAAAATTGAGAGTTCCTGGGACTCGAACCCAAGACCACTCGGCTGAAAACCAAGGGTGCTAGTCAGTTATGTGGCGAACGTTCCCTGGGAGGAGGACGGCAGACAAACACATTTTCCTTGCAGTTTTAGTTGCGACGCAAGATCGAACGGTCGCAGTTTCGAGAATGTTATCAGGAGAACGAGCCCAGTTTTTCTTTTCTTCCTATATATAAAAAAGTATGCTACTTGGTGTCGGCTTAGTCAACAAACGATTGTGCCAACCTTGACCATTGGATTGACATTCAACGTCTGTCGTGTTTCTTCAGTCTCTTCTTCCTCCAGCCGCCAAAGCCAAACCAGCGCCAGCGGGACCGCCTGCTCTCGCCTCCCACGGCTGGCTGTGCTGCCGCGCATGCATCATGGCCACATCGCATCCTAAAACTCTGCGCATCTTCCCTGGCTCCTGTTTGTTCCCGTCTGAGGCCTCACCATCATCCTCCGCCTTGGTTCGCTCGCCGCGGCGCTGCCCTCTAGTGTTGTCAACATGGTCAACAACCGAGAGGAATAAGGAGATGACTGTACATGGTGAAGATGACAGTAGGGACCCAACAACGCGCGCAGTAATTTTTTTCGGGACAAAGAAGGGTATCAACTAGGTTGTGCGGGAGCTGTGGCCCGTCTATCCTAGGCTTTTATTTCATATGTTTACCACATGACTAGCCCAGTTTGTTTTTTTCCTTTCTGAAAATGGCTAGCCCAGCTATTTTGTTTCTTGCAGAATAACCAACATAGGCCTACTTGCTTTTCTACGCCCCGTTGGGCCGGAAATATTTCAAGACGAGGAGGGATGCATTCGGGCTTGCCCAGAAAATGGGCTATAAGTAATAAGAAATGGGCTATAAGTAATAATAAATGGGCTGTAAAATGAAAAAATACAGCAAACATGCAATTAGTTCCAAAATACCTTTTTCTTTCGGATTTTGATATTTCAAATTTCATTGTTTTTTTGCGTGTAAAATTTCATTGGATTTAAATTAAGGTATGTTTAGTTTTTAAATTAATTTGAATCTGGCTAGAAATTTCGGGTTGTATGCTGTTTGGGGCAGATTTGGAGGCTGACTTGTGGGTCTACTAGGTTGACATGTACGAAAGGCTTTGTCAACTTAGTCCACAAACAATTCTAGCAGCAGTGATCATTGGATGTTAATCCAACGGCCGTGCTGCTTCTTTAATATTTGATCTTCTTGCTCCAGCCGCCCAAAGCAGCGCCGGTGGGACTGCCTGCTCCCGCCTCCCGTGACCGGCTGTGCTGCCGCACAGGCCGCACTGCCCCACCCTACTCCATCGCTGGCCAGGCCATTCCTCGGCGACGGCAGCCGAACCAGTAAACCCTCGTACTCCCCACCGCGTGGGCAACCACTTCTGAGTCTTCCCCGGCTCTGTGTTGTTCCCTTCCTAGGCCTCGTCGTCGTCCACCGCCCTGGTGCTCTCAGTGCGGCGTGGTCAACGTGGTCAACGAACAACATCCATCGGAACTGGACTGTACGTGGAGAGGCTGACAGCTGGGTCCACGGCCGCACGCAAGGAAATGCATCCTTATAACGGGCAAAATAATGATTCCTCCACCTGACAGCTGGGACCCACCGGAAGGGCCTCTGTATTTTGCGGAAAAAAACATTCCTCCCGCTGACAGGTCGGACTCACCAACTATATCTTCACATGCAAGGAAGTGCCTCCATATTACGCACAAAAAATGAATACTCTCCCTGCTAGCTGGGACCCACCATATTTGGAGGCTGACTTGTGGGCCTACTGATGCGGACGGAGGGCTTTGTCAACTTAGTCAATATGAATGATTCTAGCTCCAGTGACCGTACAATGCCCACCCAATGGCCGTAGTGCTTCTTCAACCTCTGGTCTCCTTGCTCCAGCCGCCCAAACCAGCGCCGGTTGTGCCGCCTGCTCCTGCCTCTCGTGGCCAGCTGTGCTGCCGCGGAGGCCTCACCGCCCCCTACTACTCCCGCCGCTGGCCAGGCCATCCCTCTACTCACCCACACCCCTTGTTATTCTGTGCCGATGGCAGCCTCACACCGCAGCCGAACCGGTGAACCCTCGTACTCCTCTCCGCGTGGGCATCCACTACCGCGTCTTCCCCGGCTCCGCATTATCTCCGTCCTAGGCCTCGCCATCGTCCACCGCCTTGGTGCTCTCAGCGCGGCGTGGTCAATGTGGTCAAGGAATGACTTCCATCGGAAGAGTACTGTACATGGAGAGGCTGACAGTTGGGTCTACGGCCGCAGCAAGGAAGTGCCTCCTTATTACGCGCAAAATAATGATTCCTCCACCTGACAGCAGGGACCCACCGGATGGGCCACCGTATTTCACGAAAAAAACTTTTCCCCCTGACTGCTGGGACCCACCAGCTACATCTTCACACGCAAGGAAGTGCCTCCTTATCCTCCCTGACAGTCGAGACCCACCTGGTCGAAGCGTATGTAGGGTTGTCATTTTGGTAGCGAACGTGTACGTACATATTGGTCAATCGGTCTGTCTGCAAGCTGTAGCGATGAACCGTGACCGAGTAAGGAAGGGCACGTGTCATAGTAGAGGCGCGCACGTAGCATGTCATGCAGTCCCATTAAGATCGTGTACACGTACGTACAGCCAGGGTGCAAGAAAATAAATACGACCACATATGTACATACGGGCGGGGTCTCGAACGCCTACTCGCGCATACGTACGGCCAGGGCTCGTGTACATGGAGAAGCAGCAACGGCTTCCTATTCATCGGCAGCCAACCGGCTGGGTCGGAACGGAATGCGTCGTGTTCATTGGGAGCCAACCGGCTTGGATGGAATAGCCGATCGAAACGAGGCATGGCGTACCGCAGAATGGAGAAAACGGCCTTGTGTTCGACCGCCTACGGTCGAAACGGGATCCTGTTCATCGGGAGGGGTGTGGCGTGCCGCAAAATGGAGGAAATAGACTTCTCTTCGACCTCCTATGGTCGAAACGGGGTCCTGTTGATTGGGAGGGGTGTGGCGTACTGCAAAACGGAGGAAATGGACTTGTATTGGAACGCTACGATCGAAACGGGGGTCCTGTTGATCGAGAGGGGTGTGGCGTACCGCAAAACGGGACTCCATGGGCTACTGTTCATCTCCACCATCGACCTCCTCCAGCCTCCACGGGCTACTGTTCATCCACCGCCGACCTCCTCCGGCTACTGTTCATCCACCGCCGACCTCCTCCGGCTACTATTCATCCACGGGCTCCTATTCATCCAGCCTCCACCGCTCCTCCACCGGCTACTGTTCAACCAGCCCGCTCCACGAGGTCCTATTCAACCACCCCTCCACGGGCTACTGTTCATCTAACCCTCCACCGGCTACTATTGAACCAGCCCTCCACGGGGTCCTATTCATCCAGCACTCCACTGGGTCCTGTTCATCCACCCCCAACCGGCTCGATCGGGGTCCTGTTCATCCAGTGGCAACGGCCTCTACTACAACGGGGTCCTGTTCATCCAACCCCCCACCAGGAACTGTCCATCCAACCCCCCAACAACACTCACTGTTCATCAAGAGGCAGCAGGTTCGATCGGCTTCAGTTAGCAGCAGTAGCAAAGGAATCGCTCGATCGGGTTCAGTTCACAGCCAGATCGATCGATCGCTCGGGTTCAGTAATGCGTAGCCTGCAGTGCAATCGCTCGGGTTCAGCAGGCGAACGCCTCGCTCGGGTTCAGTTAAAGCCCAACGCCTCGCGCCCACGCGCGTACGTGTACAAGAGAAACGTGCATCGCTCAACCCCCGACCACCCACCGTAACCGGGAACTCCCCGATATCTTCCTCGCCCTCGCTTCTACAACGGTTTTTTCCGTCATGGACGGCCCAAAGAATGTCATGCAGCTGCTTCTCTAGCCTGCCCAGGACGAAAAGCCCATTTTCTGTCATGATTTTTTATCATAGAAGTAGGAGCCCACCACATCTATGATGATACCTGGTTTTGTCACAATTATCGTCATAGAAGTGTCATAAGCATGACAGAATTTTTTTTCGTTCGGCCCAAAATGTCACGGATGTGTCTTTTTTTTGTAGTGCACAGTAGCAAATAGTAGCCGGAGCAGCAGCGCCTAGAGGAGCAGCGTGAACTGGAGCCAGAGCAGCAACTCGTGTAGCTGCAGCAGCCCATGTAGCAGCATCAACAGCGCGAGCGAGAGCAAGAGCAGAGCAGCAGCACGAGCGAGGGGGAGAGCAGAGCAGCAGCGGGAGCGAGCGAGCGAGAGCCAGAGCAGCAGCAGCATAACCGCAAGCGAGCGAGAGCGGGAGCAGCAGCAGATCCGGCTGGTATGGCCGCCGCCGAAGGGGCCTCGCACTGGGGGAGAGCCGCCGTGGAGATGTCGCCCGCGGCACCGGCTTCGAGGTAGCCGCGCCATGGGGGTGCGGGATGGAGCACCGTCAGCGCCAGGAGGTCGAGTTAAGGAGAAGGTGCGATGCAATGAGTGTACAACCTCTTTGATGGCGCCGAGTAGGCCTCGGCTTCGTCCGAGGAGTCGGTGAGGATGTTGTGGTTCCAGTGGAGTAGGTTAAGACGGTGATGTGGGGATGGAGCAGCCGCGATAAACGAGGCGATCGTTGGAGCAGTTCCTTGGAGGTGGAGGACGGGGCGGTTGAACCGGCGGGATGATGAGATGGATGACGGATCCTCATCCGGGAGGTGGATAAGGTACGTCGAGCTATTGCGGTGGATGACATCGTTGGGGAAGAGGCTCCGGCTGGGCAGCGGTGAGGTGGCGGACGGAGGAGGGTGGGGTTTCACGGCTGGAGCAGAGAGGTTATGGTGGCCTGGGATTTCGAATGGTGAAAAGGAGGCGATGGGAGGGGGAACCATCACTTAGGGACGCACTTGTCCAAAATGTAGGGTGTGTTACAAAAGTACCCCCACCGATTTGAACTAGCGGCCCTTTCGGCTCAGGGTTAGAAGGGGGATTTCGGGTGTCAGGATTTGGCAGCTGGAGGGAGTTTTCGCGTACGTTGTAATTTCGGGATAGCAAGGCGCGGGTTGTGAAGGCGCGAGTTTTGGGAGCACGATATCTGAATTTTCGGGATATAACAAGGCGTGGGTTGAATTTTAGGGACAAGCCTAACGTGTAATATTGTATTTGTACGTACCAAATCAGTTCGCACTTCCCTCAACGAAAAAAGGAAAAAAGTAAAACTATTCACGCCACACAAAGAGAGAGCTTGTCCCATTTTACTATACAAATGTTATTCAAAGCTATGAATCCATGTTATGTCCAATTAAATTTTTTCGCTAGCTGTATAATGCATGTAACCTACTCATACCAACATTTTAGTGCATTCCAAATGTCTATACTACCGCTGCAATTCGAACTAAATTTGAATTCGTTTCTCTATTTGAATAAGAATCTACAATCATGATTGTTTCCAACTTAAACAAGCATTCGTGTATTACCTTAACAACACACCACATGATTACTGTAGAGGTAGATATGAACTATGTGTACTATATGAACTCAAATTCAAATTTTTGAATACACTTGATGTTGATTATAAATAATAGTACATTTGATGTACTAACTAGATATTCATAATCTAAACCATGTTCCATACGTACACCGTGTTTATCACACAAAGTATAGTGCCCCATCCCCTACATTATGACAAGTATTTAGCGCCAGCTGCAAAAGCCACACATTATCCCAAATTATAATCAATGTTCTACATTATGATATCTTCTTCAAATATCCGAATCCACTTTTTTATAATGAATTATGATCTCTGTTCGTCTTTTACACCTTCACGATCATCTTCTCTTTGTAGCTAGCTAGCACTAACTTTCCATCGTGCATGCACATGCCCGCCCCCCTCTCACCCTCCCTCGGCGTCCCCTCCATCGCGCACATTCGTTATTTCTCTTTAGGTCATTCACCCACGGCGTGTGTAGGCCCCTCGGCTCCTTCTTTCCGGCACACACCGGTCGATATACCTCTCTAGCCAAGTGTGCCTACCCAAACACACACTTCCCCTCTTCTCTTCTCACCGTCCATGCCCCCCTATGTCCAATACGGTTCCACGCAGGTGCACACTCCCGCCCCTCTTTTCATCGATCTCATACTCGCACACTCCTCCCCCCTCGACATAGTAGGCCTCTCGCACCACCTCCTAGCCGCACCCCTCTTCCCCTGTCCGTCTCTCCGGACATTATTTGCTTCTAACACATGCATGCATCTATACGTACCGATCTCCCTACATATAGCTAGGTCGACTATAATTCTTTTTCCCCACGCACCGATCGACTTGCCTCACAAGTTGTGTCTCTCCCTTTCTCGGACACACGATGATTGATCTTCCTATGTAGTTATGTCTGCTTACCACAACCATATTGTCCCCCCTCATCATCCTTGCATACCTCCTGACCCGTCTCTCACACACACGTTCATAGACAGGTAGACATCCCCGGCCCTCTCTTATTGATATTGCACTCGTACCCTCCGTTTGTCTAGCAGGCCTCTCCCACCATTTGTGAGAAGCAACTCCGCCACCAACCCTCCGACACTCTACCTTTGTCTTTCTCCCAACCTTATTCCTCTGCTACACATATGCTTGGATGTCGATCGATCTCCCTCAATACATTGCTAGGTCTCTCTCCTTCTCCACACATATACTAGTCGATCTACCTCTCTATAGTTAGGTCTCTGCCCCCTCCCCCCCCCCCACACACACATCGATAGTCGACAGTTGTAGGTAGGTATCCATGCCACAGAGAAAAACTACACCTCTGCCCTCTTACATTATAGTGGGCTAGCCGCCCTGTATCTTTGACGTGGGCAAACACAAATTCGATGGCACTCTTTATCGATCGCGCACCCACACACTTCATCCCTGTTTTCGATTCTATCAATATCTCACGCCTATAATCCCTCCACTCTCTTCTCATGGATCGCTCCCTCTATATATGATATATCCATGACTCTGTTTCACACACATTGCATATGTTACATTTTTTTGTTTGAGATATCATCGACACATTGCCTCTGTTTCGCACAAACCAGCTCTCTCACACCCACCCACGTACGTACCTGCACCTAAAGAAGAGGTGCACCCACGATGCACATACTCACGTCTCGTTCCCGGCCACACCCACGCGGGTACACGGTGGAGTTCATTTCTGTACGAAAAGGCAGCTGATACATCTCCAAGGTATCTATAATTTATAAATTATTCATGCCATGTTTACTACTGTTTTATATGATTTTGGTATGATTTGATTAGAACTAACCCGGACTGACGCTGTTTTCAGCAGAACTACCGTGGTGTTGTTTTTGTGCAGAAATAAAAGTTCTCGGAATGCACTGAAAATCAATGGAGAATTTTTCTGGAAAATATAAAAAATAATGGAACAAAGAGTTACTGGAGGGGAGTCTCGTGGGCCCCACGAGGGTGGAGGGCGCGCCCACCCCCCTGGGGCGTGCCCCTGTGCCTCGTGGACTTCCCATGGGGCCCCCTGACTTGTTCTCGATGCCAACCTCTCCTATAAATGCCCAAACCTCCAGAAAATAACCTAGATCGGAAGTTCCGCCGCTGAAAGCCTCTATAGCCATGAGAAATCAATCTAGGCCCTCTCAGGCACCCTGCCGGAGGGGGCCATCATCACCGGACGCCATGGAGGAGGACCCGGGAGGGGCCATCATCGCCACGAAGTCTAAGATCCAGAGGGAGAACCTCTCCCCATCCAGGGGGGAGGACATGAAGGAGGAGGCACAAGGGGGAGAACCTCTCCTCCTCTCTCTCGGTGGCGCCGGAGTGCCATCGGGAGGGGAATCATCGCCGCGGTGATCGTCTTCATCAACATCACCATCATCATCAACATCCTCATCTCTTTTACGCGGTCCACTCTCCCGCACCCCGCTGTAATCCCTACTTGAACATGGTGCTTTATGCCACATATTATGATCCAGTGATGTGTTGCCATCCTATGATGTTTTGAGTAGATATCCTTTGTCTTTGGGTTGATTGATGATCTAGATTGGCATGCGTTGTATGTTTTATTTTGGTGTTGTCCTATTGTGCCCTCCGTGTCGCGCAAGCGTGAGGGATTCCCGCTGTAGGGTGTTGCAATACGTTCATGATTCGCTTATAGTGGGTTGCTTGAGTGACAGAAGCATAAACCCGAGTAAGGGGGTTGTTGCGTACGGGATAAAGGGGACTTGATATGTTAATGCTATGGTTGGGTTTTACCTTAATGATCTTTAGTAGTTGCGGATGCTTGCTAGAGTTCCAATCATAAGTGCATATGATCCAAGAAGAGAAAGTATGTTAGCTTATGCCTCTCCCTCATATGAAATTGCAATGACGACTACCGGCCTTGTTAACAATTGCCTAGGATAATTCCGCACACCAACCCATCATTATTCCACACTCGCTATTTATAATATTAAGTAATATATTCTAACTTTATGATAGCAGCACCTACTTTTATATTTTAGCTCTCCGATGCCATGCAAAGTTATCCTCTTCATACCCACAACATAGTTTTCTTTCTCGTTTCTAGTTGGAAGCAAACGTTCGGTGTGCGTAGAGTCGTATCAGTGGCAGATAGGACTTGAGAGAATATTGATCTTACCTTTAGCTCCTTGTGGGTTCGACACTCCATACTTATCACTTCCACCTTTGGGAATTGCTACGATGATTCCCTGCACTTGGGGATTATCAGCAGCCCACGTGACAATTTGACGCGTGTAGCAGTTGTTTACTCGAAGGAGGGTCGTGTACCACGCGTAGATGGAACAAAGTTTGACTTGCCGCGTTAGTATTAAATAAAGTTATATTCCTCAATGGCGCGTATAGAATATAAAAAGATTGTCATCGGGAAAAAAGAAAAATCCGCTCCACTATATACAATGGAGCCTGCCTACCGGGGTTTGTCTCTCGTCACACCATCTCACACAAGGTAGCGGTGGCCTCTCTCTCTCACCGTTGGTCACTGATCCGGCCGCATCCCGTCCGTCGGCGGAAAGAGAGGATGTGCATCTTTCTTCGTTCGACGATGTTGAGGCAGCACGTCCCGATCTGCGGTACCCGATGTTCTCTCTAACCAAGCTCCGGCGTGGTAGGGCCTTTGCCACTTGCTCGCTGCCGCAGTATGGGCAGATCCCGGCCACCGGCACCCTCCTAGTTACATCCCGACAACCCTCAGGCACAGCTTCCTCCGGCCTTGATCAACTGCCCATCTTCCCACATTGCTGCATGTGGAAAATCCTGCATGTGGATCTTCTTTAGTTGTATGCTTAAAACGTATCTCGGCCAGCGTACTTTCCATCTTGCAATCTTGTCCTCAAACCATTTTTGATAAACCACCATGCTGTTATCTTTCCCTTATTGCATGGAATATGCTTCTTTTTTGTCGGCGTATATGTCTTCAACTCGTGTTATTGGGCAGTAATTGTTTCCTTTCTACCTCCTTTTGCAAACAAGGCTATCCATTTCACCTCATTGCCATTGCGACCTTTTGGTGAACTACACAAATCACTTTTTTCTTAAGAGTGTTTTGTGCAGTTCCGCCAAAATGTCACACGGGCAACGTTTTTACATTTCTGTGGGACTCCAGAAAGGGAGATTGGTTTTGCTATCCTCCTCATCCAACTCCGTGCCTAATCTTCTCCAACAAGTAGTTAGTTCTAAAGAGAGATCACAGAGGTGATCGGCTTCTATCTGTGTGTGTTATGTTTCATCATCTAGTTCCACTATTATCGTAATCACACTGACTGGATATCTTTGCAAACAGGGATGATCAGCTCGATTTTAGTGGATCTGCACAAAATGATCGGATTGTGATGTCCTCCATACACCTCTTTTTTGGTTACAGAGCTGGATGAAACTAGCTGCCAACCAATGAACACTGTGCCCAGGAAATGGAGCCATGCCTATGAACAACATCGATCAATTATATATTTTTCTTTATTTTTACACCTTCTCACAACTTTGTCTTTAGTTGTGATGTGAATATTGGTGTTGATCTGTGAACCATGGAGATGCATTAGCAGCCATGGTAGTTTCATTTGTATTTGATGGAATGTTGCAACGAGACAATCTTGAGGCAAGAGGACACATGAATCCTAAGTTGAAACCTTTTTTTTCCTGCAGGAACCAAAGTTGAAACCTTCATAGCATCAGAGTACAATTTCATTATGCTGGAAAATTATGCGTACATATAAACAAATCCTGAAGGATTGATAGCAATGACAGAAACAATTATTGTTTCGCCGACATGTGGGACATCCTTCATCTGGCTCCCCCTGCCATGCAGCAATATTGAGTGCACAACTGCAGGGAAAGATTCACCCCGGTCGTTGCGCCGCAGTAATAATGACTAGTGAGCAGTCAAATCACAGAGCCCCACCTTCGCCACAGTAAGTTGCTCGAATGAAGCAACCATCATTTCTCTCTTTGTTGAATCTGCTGGTACTCCAATATTCCCAGAGTAATAAGTTGCTCGGGCGAAGCAACCATCACTTCACCTTTCCCAGAGTAAGTACAACTACCTCCTTTTTTATTCTAGAAACAACCTGATGCAAGTATTGGACGGTAGCAGCACAGCAACTGACTCAAAAATCAAAACCAACCAATGAACTACTACTAATGGTGAGCGTTTGCTAGTATCATGTACTCCGTCTGTCCATGTATATAGGGCTTAATGCGTTTTTCGAGACTAACTTTGGCCCTGTTTGGATCCATGAGTTAGAGTTATTTTGAGCTAGTTGGGGCTCAAATAGGCCTAAAGTATCCAAACATGAGGGCTAAATTGGAGAAAGTTGCACCAAACCCACCAAAAAAATATCCCACCCAAGAGGTGCTAATTGGAGATAGTTCTCATTAGGCCCACTGAAAAATCACATTTCTCTCTCTATCCCGCCAGCCAAGTGGTGCTAATTGGAGCTAGTTATCGTGGGGCCCACTGAAAAATCACTTTTCTCTCTCCATCAAGTGCATTTATTATCAATCTAACCCTGTCATCCAAACACCTCTTTGGCTAGAGTTAGTTCAGGGTTAGTCATGAGTTAGTCTAACCTCTAGCTAAGTTAGAGTATCCAAACAGGAGCAGTATAGGACATGCAACTCGCTCAAAGCATACCGTCAAATTCGTACGTGAAAGGATCTTTTTTTTTTGAAACAGAACGTGAAAGGATCTTCGAATGATATAATTTTCAAATTATATAAAATCTTATAAATAGTCAAAGGCAACCTCGAAGAATACATTAGGCCCTATATAAAATCATATCAATAGTCAAAACCAAGTGTTACTACTACACCAAACAAGTTCAAAACGAGAAACTGGACCCACTCATGGCACGTCATGCCTGTCTCGTTTGGTCCGTCGTTCAATGCACTTCCTCTTCTTGGCATAACAATTTAGTACAGTAATTTTTTTAGAATGCTCTTGGCATGTCGCTAACATTTGAAGAGTTAACCGACCTCAATAGACGGCAAAAACGCCAGCCCTTAGCACTTTGAGAGAGACGAGGAGCGAGAAGCGATACGGGCTGGTGGATTACTAGAGCTAGGTGTCGCACGGAGGCCAAGAAATACTGGTGATAGCGTGGGTTGGCCATGTATGATGCAACTACACTGGGCTGCCATGTTTCAGACTCTTTCGGTCTACTATGGAGAAGATTGGGTAGATTTTATATCGTCGAATAAAAATATTAAAGAGTCCAGATGCTCCACCGCGAGGTTTCTTGCTCCTTCTCGGTCGTCGGAAAGCGTTATTCTAAGTTATGCCAACACGTGGGACATCCAGCATCCAGGTCCACATGTCATGCAAGAAAATGGAGTTAAGTATAGTAGGAGAGACTCACCAACGGTCACGAACGTAGGTGGAGTATGTGCACGAATCACCTGAAAAGAAGGAATACGAGCACGAAGAGAAGAGGTGCAGGCACCGACACAGGTACTCTTTGCCTCTTTCCCTAATACTCACGCGCGGATACACGGTGACCTAATTTCTATACGAAGAGGCAGCTCACCAGATTATTTGGCGAGTGTAGTAGTTGTTCATGGGAACCACGCGTGGAAGAATCAAAGTTCGATCATGACGCGGTGGAGCATTTTTTATAAATTAAGTTATTCTATTCGATGGCACGTACGCAATGTTATTTTCTCAATGGAACGTGAATCGTGCACGCACTGAATGACAGAGCACGGGATGGTAGCCATGTACGCCAACGTGGTAGTCAATTATTTTGCCAGAGTCTCACACCCTTTCGATGCCACGTCAATGTACCCACTAAAAACAAGTTAGACTTCTTCGGTTCAACCGCCTCCCTAGGTGTTTGAAGAGGAATTGGCTGTCGCGAGGCGGTTCTATAGGTGGGCAGGCGGCAAAAAACAAGGGAAAATGCGCGAACTAGCTAGACGAGAGATTTGGTTGATTTTATATCGCTGAATAGTATAAAATATTAGGAGTGCAGACGCTCCACGGCGAGGTTCCTTGCTCCTTCTCGGCCGTCGGGAATCTATCTTCCACTCTTTTTTTTACGTGAGCTTTGTTCATCCTTTTGCCAACATGCGGGACATCTAGCATCAAGGTGCATGTGTCATGCAAGAAAATGGAGATAAGTAGTGCGTCAGTGAGTTGTGCACTTCGATGGCACCTAGTACTACGCAATATTTTTCTCCTCGATGGCACGTGAATAGTGCATGTACTCAATGATGTAGCACGGGATGGTAGCCATGGACATGGTCGACCCTTTTTGGAGAGAGTACTAAATAAATTTGATGTGTCCCATCAACTTGCAGAACCACGAGAAGCTTGCTTACTATGCCTTCTCCCTCTGCCATCGCCAACGCATGCGCGGTGGCTCGCAGCACGAGGAGAAACTTTTGCTTACAAGTGGTGGACGTGCAGCAGTTCATTTGGTGTCAGATTGCCAGAAGTAGTACTACTATAGTACCATCATTATTGTTCGACTTTCGGAAGAGGCGAAGAGCCAAGCACAAGGTCACCTACTAACCTAGTACAGTATACTACAGCCAAAGCTGGTCCACCTTTTTAGAGCATGGTTAATTAATATAGGTGGCTCTTGCAGCGGCACATCATTTAGAGCAAGTACACTACTCTCTTCGTAGGAACTTAAAACACAGGAATAGGAAAATTATGAGGGGGTGTCTCCAACAGTGTTCCTCGGCTCGCACCTAGCATTACGATGGTCGAACTTGGTGTCATTCATCTGGTACACATGGCATCTCAAATCTGGACACTAGGTGACGTACACCGTCAAGGTCCATGTCAAGGGGGTCAGGGCGGATGCGACCTCTCACTGCGTCTGCCATTTGAAGCGGCGCGCCGGCCCAGGGCGCCGCCCGCTGCACTCCCAATTGTACCCGCCTCCTCGCCGCATTCAAAAACCTACATTTAAACCTGCGTGGAATGCGAGAAACCCACTCTGGCCACACACGTCCGTTCAGGAGCAGGACGCCGGCCAAGCTCCTCCTTCCACCGTTTTGTCCACTCTTTCGGCGGCATCCGACGAGTAGGAGGACCAGTTCTCCGACATAAAAGCCGTCTGGGTGGCCCGCCGAGCCCGGCAGTTACGAGCGAGGCTGCTCGCTGCTCCACCTACCTTGCCTAGCCCGTCGAAGGCAGTTGCCGCACTAAGCCAGCGCGTGGTTCCACAGCTGGCTGCTCCAATACAGCTCGAGGAAGAGTGACGACTTGCTCCACGCCGGCTTGTCGAGGAGCACAGTGGCACGGGCATCGTCGTTGCCCTCGATGCCACCACGTCGTACAGCGCCTCCCGTGTCCGCGACTGCGCCATCCACCGTCGACGCGCACGTATCCATGCCATGTAGGCAGAGAAAGAAGCCGCCACGGATGTCGACGAGGTGACGCGGCTACGCGGATGTCGACGAGGTGACGGCCAGCACGTCCCCGCCCGCCACCATCATCGAGGAGAAGTAGAACATGGGAGGCCGCCGCCGATTGTATCCCATGAAGGCCACTGCTGAGGCGACGCCGGCGAATAGAGCCGGTGTCTTGCACGATTCTTCTTCAGCTGGATGCTGGAGGAGGACAAAGAGATCGGGCGGCGACCATTTAGATTAGGTATATTAATTCTACTAGGCTGGTTGTAGTGGGAGTATCATAAGTAGTATCATGCATGCCAACTAGTAGGCAAATTTGATGAGGTGGCGTAGAATTAAATGAAGAAAGAGAGGGTTGAGTATCATATTATGATACCGTATGGAATTAAGTTACTCCCGATGTAGTCTTAGGCCTGGTTCGGTTCAACCTCCTCCCAAGGGGTTTGGAGAGGAATGGAGGGGAATTTGGCTTGTACATGAGTTAATCCCCCACAATCCCTGTTAATCCCCGTTAAAACCCCTTGAACCTCACATGCCCTTAAGGTTAAAAATGACCGGGATTACAGAGGACAGGGTACAAACTTCAAGGATTTAAAGGTGAGGGTTTGTTTCCGACTAGCTCTGCAACCTCAAGGTTTATAAATCGGACTTCACTCTCCCCTCATGCACACGCCTGGGTACACTCACGGTGGAGCGCCTTTGCACACAAAAAGGCAGGTAACGTGACAATTTGAGACATCTAGTCGTCCACTTAATGTGGGGTCTGGGACCAAATGTCAGCCATACGAAGTGAGACCTGAATGCGGTAGCGCGGTTATTGATCGAGTATCTTTTTACTGGTACGTTAAATGAAAAATATATGGCTGCGCGCGTATTCAATTTAAAATGATCGCGACGAAGGGAAAAACAATTACTACTCCACAGTCCACTTGGGGACTTGCTTGCTAGGGTTGTTATCTTCCTTTCACTCTCTCACCCTCTCCAGATCTAAACAAGACTGTGGTGTCCACTCTCTTTGTCTCTCTCTCTCTCTTCTCTCCGGTTGACACAGATCCGGCCGGATACCTTCTGCTGGTGGTCGCCGGTGGTGAGGGGGGAAGCCGACGCGCGCCGTCTTCTCTGACCTGGCGTCAGCGGGGGAGGTCCTCCTCACCCTTCCTCCCCGCCGTCGAGTTGGCAGATCCCGCCGCCTGCCTCGCCACATCCCGCTGACCAGTGGTATAACCTTTTTTAGAACTGGCCTTGTTCTAATGGCCCATCTCCCCACGTCGCTGCATCCCTTTTTTTCATCAAGTAAGGATTGCTCCCCACATCGCTGCATCCTGCATGTGGATATTCTTCTAGTATTACAAAGCTCTCCATGTAGCTAGCTCCGTCGGCTTGTCGAACACTCGAACACCACCTAATTTTTAATATTAGAGGAAAAAAGGTACTACAGATACTGGCTAACGAACCAATCTCTTGGTTGGAAAGGGAAATAAAGATGCTGGCCTGACCGGTCTCATGGTTGAAAAAGGACAGAAAGTGGGGGGTGCTGGGTCGACAATGCAACCGAGAATGAGCACGTCTAGATTTCTTGTGGTCACATAGGAAAGGTCACTGACGAGAACAAAAAATGCACAAATCCAGACATGCTTTGCATGTTTGCCACACTCGGCAACACCTCTGCATCAGCACTTTATGCCTCGGTGGATGTAAAACGTGCTTGTGCCTCCCCTGTCCGTATGCCCTTACTGCTGCTGTTAATCTAACATCACAGGTAAAATGAAACAATGCCACTGTTAATGTGATGTCATTGTTAAGTAGTGCTACTATCAATCTATTGCCATTGATAAAATGAATAAATGCCACCACCGTTTTATGAAATGCTTGTGTGTTGCTTTATTTCTCATAAAGAGTGTTTTGGGTTGTTACACTAAACTCTGACACCGGTAACATAGCTGCATCTCCGTTGAACTGCACAAAATTTAATTGCACAGTGGTTGACACGACGATGTTTTTCTCCTTTCCGTATCACCCTTCGTTAGAACGATCGTTCCTGTTAACCGTGCATGTATGTACTGATCAAGTGCTACTCCCAATCTGTCATCACATAGTCATAATGCAATTGTTATGCATGTTAATGTAAGCCCCCGTTAATCTAGTGCTAGTGTTGATTTGATGTTATGGCACTTCTTAGTTAATGGCACTTTTTCATATTGTCACTGTAATGCCATTGATAACATATGAGATGCTGATGTTAATCATACGCCGCTGCAAAAAAGTGACA
Organism: Triticum aestivum; assembly: GCF_018294505.1. Classification (NCBI taxonomy): domain Eukaryota; kingdom Viridiplantae; phylum Streptophyta; class Magnoliopsida; order Poales; family Poaceae; genus Triticum; species Triticum aestivum. Next base: position 430,467,931 of record NC_057802.1, read on the forward strand.
CTGCTTAAATAACCCAGTTACATATTTGTGCAAACAAGGTTGTCTATCTCCATATGCTGTCTATTTGTGCAAACGGAAGCACAAACCTCAATTTTAGTGGAACCTGCTGTCAGCTGACCTCACGGTGCTCTAGGTATTCCTACATTCGTAACTAGGTAGAATGACTAACGTAAGATGAAATAAGCTTATTTGTATGCTGACTTGCTGTTTGCAGTGTGGAACGAGCCTGTCATGTGTGGAGGAGCAAACAAGCACTACAGCCGTGCCGTCAATGCAAGATAAAAGGGACCGAGTCATTGATGGCCTGGCCGGCGAGTAGGGGTTGTGCAAACAGCGGTGCATTATTTTAGTGGAACTGCACAAAAAAGATATTGGACTTAGTCGGACAAATTTTCTACAGCCATACAGAAGGAATTGCGCTCATCGATTGGATAGAATTTCCTCCGTGCCATCATAGGAGATCCCAAGGTGGAAATCAACTAACCACCTATAAAGTTATGCATAATCTTCCTCATGCATGTCAGTATACCCTTCGTCCAGATGATTGTGTTTTGTCATGCCGAGCTATTGATATGTGCTACTGTTTTGCGACACCGTTTAAGTACATCGCTTTCCGATCTTTCACATTCAGGACAATGAAGATGATTTCGGTGGAACTGCACAAAATGGCCTGATGTTGAGTGATCTCTATTGTCTCCTCTTTTTGCTGCAATGTGTCAGCATAAATTGCAAGATGAGCCATCAAGCTAGTTGTGGTGTTGCCAACATGCTCAAAGTGCACGCAACATTGAGCAGAAAGAAGCATGCCTAGGAAATTAATGTGTGCGTAGGGAGGCCCATATTTCTTAAAGAGGGGGCGATCCCATAAAAACCCTCCTTCCTCCTCGCTTCCACTTATACTGCAGCTCGCTGGACTCTCCCGCTTCCGTCGCCCCCCAATTCCCCCTGCTCCCCATCTTCCTCACTCGTACAGAAAACCCCCGCTCACCTTCTTCCTCACTCATACAGAAAAGGCCTGCTCCTCTTCTTCCACTCCTACAAAAAAAACCAACCCTCCTTCTTCCCCACTCGCACTGCCACTAGGCTCATCTCTGGCTACTCTGCTCAAACCCGTGAGCTCGGCGCGACGCCCACAAGGGAAATGGAGTCGGTTGGCCCCAGCGCCAAGAAGATGAGGCTCCCGCCAGTGGCAACGCTGGCTGTAGATCCCGCGCCCGGCAGCGCCCCCCCCCCCCCCCCACCCGGATATGAGGAACCCGTAGAATCTCCGGTGGACCGCATCAGTGATCTCCCAGATGACATCCTTGGGGAGATCATCTCGCTTCTCCCCACTAAGGATTGCTGCCGCACACAAGTCCTCTCAACTCGGTGGCGCCCTCTATGGCGCACCGCGCTCCTCAATCTCGACCATCGTCAGATATCTGTCCTTCCTGAATTTGATCTCCTTAGAGCCATTGTCTCCTCTCACCAGTAGGGTCCCGTTCAATGCCTCTGCATCCCGACACGCTACCTACTGGCCATACCCTGCATGGTGGAGGCTTGGCTAACATCCCCTGAATTCAAAAAACTCCAGCAGTTTGAGTTCTACCATTACCACGAAAGTTTCATACCACGAACCGAACACCAAGAATTTGTGCCCACACCACTATTGTCCATCTCATGGTTTTCCTCCTCTCTCCACACCGCCACCTTCGCCCGGTGCCATCTACCAGATGATCTGGTACAAATGCTTTGACTCCCACTGCTAAAAAAACATTCACTTGTGGTGGTTTATCTGTCGGAGGACTCACTGCACAGCATCATCCACTCCAGTTGCCCTGCCCTAGAGCACTTGCTGATTGTTTTGGGAATAGAAATCCCTATCAGTTGTCTCCAAATAAAGTCGCCTCACCTTAAAAGCATTGGAATTTGTTTTCGACGACAACAGCTCATCATCGAAGATGCCCCTTCACTTCAAAGGTTGCTCCTTGATGATTGCTATAAATCTTCGCAAATAACTGTCGTCTCTGCGCCCAAACTAGAGACCTTGGGTGTAATTAGTGATCCGTTTAATGATCACTGGAAGTTGGTGTTTGGCTCCTCACTTTTTCAGGTACCGTATATTATCATCTACACATTTGTAATCATAAGCTGCATTTTTCATTTGTGCGCATAAGTTTTATAGCATCTTGGAGTACACATTGGTTACTAATATTATGTTATATGCTCAATGAAGAGTTCGTCCATGGATAACCTATCAATGCTGCTGGATTCTGTCAAGATCTTATATATTGAAATGTTTAGTTTTGATCTGAACATAATTATTGGCTTGCTGCGATGCTTTCGATCTCTGGAGAATTTATATATTGATGATTTCATGCACATTGAAAGCCCGTATATATTGTACTAGAATTAACCGTTAAAATGTCGCTCTTTCGACATACTCTTTTTTCAGACCTTAACTGTTTTCAATCTTCATGTCTACTTAGGCACTGCTAACACATGGAGAAAAACGTATAACCAATCGGTGGCATAATAAGCACGAGGACTTTCTTAGTTCTCATGACATTCGTTTGAGGACAATAACGATGGAAGGCTATGCATCCAACCAGGAAAACAGAAGCTTTGTCACATTTTTCCTGTTGAATGGGAGGTTACTATTGTCCATGAGGCTTAAGTTTTATAACAAGAGATTTCTCACGGACGGACACGTTGAACAGCAAAAAAAGAAGTTTCAGGTGGACAAATGGGCTTCTAAACGGGCTCGGCTACTATTTACAACAAATTGTAGTCATCCTCCAACAATTTTTTTTGCACAGGATATTGATTTTATGGATCAGACCGATCCATTGTTTGTGACTGCGAAAAAGAGTGGTTGGGTTAGATGTTATTGCCATGTTCAATCTGGGTTTTTTCTAAATTTGATAAACAATTAATCCTTGGGCTTTTGTACCGTTTGTAAGCTTGAGTTACATGTTGTTGCCCTCGTACTCCCCTCCGCCTGCCACTACACTGCCGCATCTTCCACGGCTCCTGTTCGTTCCCGTCCGAGGCCTCGCCGTCGTTCTCCGCCTTGGTTCACTCGCTGTGCCCGCCGCCGTCTGGCGTTGTCAACATGGTCAACAACCGAGAGGAATCAGGAGATGACTGTACGTGGAGGGGCTGACAGTAGGGACCCACCAGGGTCATTGCATTACGCAAGCAGGTGCCTCGTTAATACAAGCCAAAAAATACTTCCTCCTAATTGTTTGACAACTAGGTCCCACGCCATTGTCAATGTAGTCAATAAACGAGAAAATTACACAACAAGCGGATAACACCAGGGACCCAGCAGCTCGCCCAGTTGTTTTTTAGTTTTAGAGACGGAGCTCAACTGCGCGCTGTGCGGGGGCTGTGGCCCGTCTAGCCCACGCTTACGCTTTTATTTAAGCACATGACCATCCCAGTTGATATTTTTTTTTCTGAAAATGGCTAGCCCAGTTCTTTTTTTTGGAGAATACCCAACCGAGGCCTACTTGCTTTTCTCAGCCCTGCTGGGCTGCAAATCTTTCAAGACAAGGAGGGATGTAAGTAGTAAAAATGGGCTTCCCCGGAAAATGGGCTATAAGCTGTAAGAAATGGGCTGTAAATTTTTAAACCAAAGCCAACCGGCAATTACATTCAAATATCATTTTTCTGGATTTCTCTACTCTTATAAAAAGCAGAGTTGGTGATGATGGTGTGCCTGCCATCCTGCAATATAGGTCGTCCGATCTATATCTAACGGATAGGAAGGAAACTATGACAATTTACCCACTCTCCTCTTCACATTTACAGATAAGGCTTTCCCTCGTTCATCCTTTTCTCCCACAAGATAAGCTACTCATACAAATGCATCTTGATGTTTCGTGCAACGCACGGGCATCTTGCTAGTCAAGATTTTAAATTTCATTCATTTTTTTGTGGAGAATTGTTTTTGAATTTTATTTTGATATAATTTTTTAAAATTTATTTTTAATGTGACTCGAAATTTCGTGATTAAAAGAGTTCGACCCCACCGAAATATGCAAAATTTCATTGAATTTTTTAGCAGTGCCCAGGATATGGTCTATAATGCTAATAAAATGAATACGGGCTTCAAAATATCTTTAAGCATTAGCAAATGGGCTGTAAATTATTGAAAATAATTGCTAATGGGTTTTATGCTATTTTCCACAGATTTGGAGGCTGACTTTTGGGCCTACTAGGTTGACGATGACGTTCTCCTAAAAAATATTTTGACGCGTACGCAAGGCTTTGTCAACTTAGTCAACACAGAGCAGTGACTATTGGATGTCCATCCAACGGCCATCGTGCTTCTTCAATCTTTGATCTTCCTGCTCTAGCTGCTCAAACCAGCGCTGGCGGGACTGCCTGCTCCCTCCTCCCGTGGCCGGCTGTGCTGCCGCTAGGCCATCCCTCTACCGACCCGCACATCCTGTTATTTTCCAGCGACGTCAGCCTCACCCCGCAGCTGACCAGTCAGCGCTCGTACTCCCCTCAGCATGGGCATCCGCTGCTGTGGCTTCGCCGGCTCTGGGTCGTTTCCTTCCCGGGCCTCGCCCTCGTCCATCGCGTTTGTGTTCTCGGCACAGCGCGTTCAACATGGTCAACAAACAACAGCCATCGGAAGAGCGATGTAAGTGGAGAGGCTGACAGTAGGGACCCACACAAGCAAGTGCTTCCTTATTACACGCAAAATAATGATTCCTCTACCAGACAGCTGAGACCCACCAGAAGGGCCTCTGTATTTCACAAAAAAACGTTCCTCCCGCTGATAGCTCGGACCCACCAGCTATATCTTCGCATGCAAGGAAGTGCCTCCTTATTACGCAAGAAATGAATACCCCCTGCTAGCTGGGACCCACCATAGTGGGAGGCTGACTTGTGGGCCCACTAAGTTGACGCAGACGAAGGGCTTTGTCAACTTAGTCAATATGAACGATTCTAGCTCCAGTGACCGTACGATGTCCATCCAACGGCCGTAGTGCTTCTTCAACCTCTGGTCTTCTTGCTCCAGCCGCCCAAACCAGCGCCGATCGTGCTGCCTGCTCCTGCCTCCCGTAGCCGGTTGTGCTGCCGCGGAGGCCTCATCGCCCCTACTACTCCTACCGCTGGCCAGACCATCCCTCTACTCACCCACACCCCTGTTATTCTATGGCGACGGCAGCCTCACACCGCAGCCGAACTAGTGACCCTGGTACTCTTCTCCGCGTGTGCATCCACTGCCGCGTCTTCCCCGGCTCCGCGTCGTCCCCTTCCTAGGCCTCGCCGTCGTCCACCGCCTTGGTGCTGTCGGCGTGGCATGGTCAATGTGGTCAAGGAACGACTTCCATCGGAAGAGTACTGTACGTGGAGAGGCTGACAGCTGGGTCCATGGCCGCAACAAGGAAGTGTAACCTTATTACGCGTAAAATAATGATTCGTCCACCTGACAGCAGGGACCCACCGGACGGGCCACTGTACTTCGTGAAAAAATGTTTCCCCTGACTACTGGGACCCGCCAGCTACATATTCGCATGCAAGGAAGTGCGTCCATATTACGGGCAAAACATGATTCTCCCCCTCACAGCTGGGACCCACCAGCAATAACTTCGCACGCAAGGAAGTGCCTCCTTATCCTCCCTGACAGTCGGGACCCACCTAGTCAAAGCGTATGTAGCGTTGTCATTCTGGTCGCGAACGTGTACGTACATACTGGTCGATTGGTCTGTCTGCAGGCTACAGCGATGAACCGTGGCCGATTAAGGAAGGGCACGTGTCGTAGTAGAGGCGCGGACGTAGTATGTACACGTACATACAGCCAGGGTGCAAGAAAGTAAATATGGCCATGTACGTACATACGGGCGGGGCCTCGAACGCCTACTCGCACATACGTACGGCCAGGGCTCGTGTACGTGGCTGGGTCAGAATGGAGAAACTGTGTCGTGTTCACCGGGAGGGGTGTGGCGTACCACAAAACGGAGGAAACAGACTTCTCTTGGACCTCCTACAGTCGAAACGGGGTCCTGTTGATCAGGAGGGTGTGGCGTACCGCAAAACAGAGGAAACAGACTTGTGTTGGAGTGCTATGGTCGAAACGGGGGTCCTGTTCATCGGGAGGGGTGTGGCGTACTGCAAAATGGGACTCCACGGGCTACTCTTCATCTCCACCGTCGACCTCCTCCAGCCTCCACCTGCGACTATTCATCCACGGCGTCTCCCTCCTGCCTCCACCAGCTACTGTTCATCCACGGGCTCCTGTTCATCCAGCCTCCACCGGCTACTGTTCAACCAGCCCTCTCCATGGGGTCCTATTCGACCACCCCTCCACGGGCTACTGTTCACCCAGCCCTCCACCGGCTACTGTTCAACCAGCCCTCCACGGGGTCCTGTTCATCCAACCCTCCACGGGGTCCTGTTCATCCACCCCCAACCGGCTCGATCGGGGTCATGTTCATCCAGCGGCAACGGCCTCTACTACCACGGGGTCCTGTTCATCCAACCACCACCGGGAACTGTTCATCCAACCCCCAACAACGCTCACTGTTCATCAAGAGGTAGCAGGTTCGATCGGCTGCAGTTAGCAGAAGTAGAGAAGGAATCGCTTGATCGGGTTCAGTTAACAGCCAGATCGATTGACCGCTCGGGATCAGTAACGTGTAGCCTACAGTGCAATCGCTCAGGTTCTGTAGGCGAACGCCTCACTCAGGTTCAGTTAGAGCCCAACGCCTCGCACCCACACGCGTACGTGTATGAGAGAAACGCGCATCGCTCGGCCCCGACCACCCACCCTAACCGGGAACTCCCCGATATTTTCCTCGCCCTCGCTTCTACCACGGTTTTTTCCGTCATGGACGGCCCAAAGAATGTCATGCAGCTGCGTCTCCGGCCCGCCCAGGACGAAAAACCCATTTTCTGTCATGATTTTTTGTCATAGAAGTAGGAGCCCACCACATCTATGATGATACCGGGTTTTGTCACAATTATCGTCATACAAGTGTCATAAGCATGGCAGAATTTTTTTCGTTCGGCCCAAAATGTCACGGATGTGTCTTTTTTTGTAGTTTTGAGCTGAACATGTGCAGAACTCAGAGGTGACGTACGTTCGGTGCTTGATCGGTCGGAACAAGAAGAAGTTCGACTACATCAATCGCGTTGTCAAACGCTTCCGCTTTCGGTCTACGAGGGTACGTAGACACACTCTTCCCCTCTCGTTGCTATACATCTCCTAGAGAGATCTTGCGTGAGCGTAGGAAATTTTTTGAAATTGCATGCTACGTTCCCCAATAGCTATATACCAGTAGCTTTATGTTTGATCTCTCTCTCTCTCTCGTGTTCTTGATTTGGCACGATCTTGATGTACCGCGAGCTTTGCTACTATAGTTGAATCATATGGTGTTTCTCCCCCTATATATTCTTGTGATGGATTGAGTTTTCCCTTTGAGGTTTCACTATTATCGGATTGAATACTATTATGGATTTGAGAACACTTGATGTATGTCATGTGTGGGATACCCATGGTGACAATGGGGTATTCTATTGATTCACTTGATGTATGTTTTGGCACTCAACTCACGGATTCCCGAGGTGACATTGGGGTAATCTATGCATAGGGGTTGATGCACGTTTTCGTCCTTGTTTCTCCGGTAGAAATCTTGAGGCACTCTTTGAGGTTCTTGATGTTGGATTGAATATTATGAATCTGAAGTAGTTTGATGCATATCGTATAATTGACCCACGGATACTTTTGGTGACATTGGAGTATCTAGGTGACATTAGGGTTGATTGATGTGTGTCATATGGTGTTATTTTACTATGAACTCTAGGGCTGTTTGTGACACTTATAGGAATAGCTCAATGGATTGATCGAAAAGAATAACTTTGAGGTGATTTCGTACCCTACAAGCAATTTCATCTTATGTTCTCCGCGATAGGAACTTTGGAGTGACTTTTGTCGCACGTTGAGGGACTTCCATATGATCTAATTATGTTATCATTGTTGAGAGAACTTGCACTAGTGAAAGTATGAACCCTAGGCCTTGTTTCCAAGCATTCCAATACTATTTTCGCTCACTTTTGTTACTTGCTACCTTGCTGTTTTTATATTTTCAGATTACAAAAACCTATATCTACCATCCATATTGGACTTGTATCATCATCTCTTCGCTGAACTAGTGCACCTATACAATTTACCATTGTATTTGGTGTGTTGGGGACACAAGAGACTCTTTGTTATTTGGTTGCAGGGTTGTTTGAGAGAGAACATCTTCATCCTACGCCTCCCACGGATTGATAAACCTTAGGTCATCCATTTGAGGGAAATTTGCTACTGTCCTACAAAACTCTGCACCTAGAGGCCCAACAACGTCTACCAGGATAAAGTTACGTAGTAGACATCAAGCTCTTTTCTGGCGCCGTTGCCGGGGAGGCTAGGTAAGCGGCACTCACATCCCGTCAACTAAGCTCTTTTCTGGCGTCGTTGCCGGGGAGGTGAGAGCTTGAAGGTATATCTTTAGATCTTGCAATTTAATCTTTTAGTTTCTTGTTTTATCACTAGTTTAGTTTATAAAAGAAAACTACAAAAAAATGGAATTGAGGTTGTCTCATATGTGATGTCTACTACGCAACTTTATTATTGTAGACACGTGTTGGGCCTCCAAGAGTGGAGTTTTGTAGGACAGTAGCAATTTTCCCTCAAGTGGATGACCTAAGGTTTATCATTCGGTGGGAGGTGTAGGATGAAGATGGTCTCTCTCAAGCAACCCTGCAACCAAATAATAAAAAGTCTCTTGTGTCCCCAACACACCAATTACAATGGTAATTTGTATAGGTGCACTAGTTCGGCGAAGAGATGGTGATAAAAGTGTAATATTAATGGTAGAAATATATTTTTATAATCTGAATAAATAAAAACAGCAAGGTAGCAAATAGTAAACGGGCACAAAAACGGTATTGCAATGCTTGAAAATGAGGCCTAGGGTCCGTACTTTCGCTAGTGCAACCTCTCAACAATGCTAATATAATTGGATCATATAACCACCCCCCCCCCAAGTGTGATGAAAAATCACTCCAAAGTTCCTATCTAGCGGAGAACATAAGAATAAATTGTTTGTAGGGTATGAAACCACCTCAAAGCTATTCTTTCCGTTCGATCTATTCAAGAGTTCGTACTAAAATAACACAAAGCTATTCTTTTCGTTCGATCTATCCTAGAGTTCGTACTAAAATAACACCAAAGCAAATTCATATTCATAATACTCAATCCAACAGAAAGAACTTCAAAGAGTGCCCCAAGATTTCTATCGGAGAAACAAAGACAAGAACGTGCATCAACCCCTATGCATAGATTACCCCAATATCACCTCGGGAATCCACGAGTTGAGTGCCGAAACATATATCAAGTGAATCAATATGATACCCCATTGTCACCACAAGTATTCAATTGCAAGACATATATCAAGTGTTCTCAAATCCATAAAAGTATTGAATCTGATAACAACGAAATCTCAAAGGGAAAACTCAATTCATCACAACAAGATAGAGAGGGGAAAACACCATATGATCTGACTATATTAACAAGGCCCGCAATACATCAAGATCGTTCCATCTCAAGAACACGAGAGAGAGAGAGACAGATTAAACACATAGCTACTGGTACAAACCCTCAGCCCCGAGAGTGGACTACTCCCTCCTCAGCATGGTGGCCGCCGGGATGATGAAGATGGCCACCAGAGATGATTCCCCCCTCTGGCAGGGTGCCGAAACAGGGTCTAGATTGGTTTTCAGTGGCTACAGAGGCCTGCAGCGGCAGAACTTCTGATCTAGGTTAACCCTGAGGGTTTTCGAAATATTTGGGAATTTATAGTGCAAAGAAGGGGTGCGGGAGGCCACCGAGGTGGGCATAACCCACCTGGGCGCGCCTGGGCCCCCAGGCATGCCCTGCTGGGTTGTGCCCCCCTCGGAGAACCCCCAGGTGCTTCTCTAGCCCATTGGTCATCTTCTCGCCCATAAAAAATCCACAAAAAGTTTCGCGGTGTTTGGACTCCGTTTGATATTGATTTCCCGCGATGTAAAAAACAAGCAAAAAACAGCAACTGGCACTGGGCACTGGGTCAATAGGTTAGTCCCAAAAAATGATATAACGTTGCTATAAAATGATTGTAAAACATCCAAGAATGATAATAAAATAGCATGAATACTTCATAAATTATAGATACGTTGGAGACGTATCAGCATCCCCAAGCTTAATTCCTACTCGTCCTCGAGTAGGTAAATGATAAAAGAAATAAGTTATGAAGTGTGAATGCTAGCAAAGTGCACAAGTTTGAACAATGACAATTTCAATCACTTTTCCTAGCATCATAACAACAATTCTTTCTTATAAAATTTCTCATGTTAAGGTTCAAACAATGAGCTCTCTTGAAACTCAACAACCTATGTTCTTAGTCACCAAGCAATTGCAATTCAACTTATTCAACGGAGTTTAAGTAAGAGCTCCACATACTCAACCATCATATAACCTTCTATGATTTCTAACACTCACTGCATACACATGAGCAAAACATTTTAACCGGACACATAGAAAGATAGGGGCTTATTGTTTTGCCTCCCAACATATTCACCTCAAGGGTGATGTCAATAATAATAACTCATGCTACTCATATCCAACTGGATATATGTGCCTAGATCTTTCCTCACGACATGATGCTTGCCAAAGGAGAAAAATAAAAAGGAATAGAGGGAAAAACTTTGAATCTTTGCATAAAAGTAAATACTAAAAAGTAAAAGATAGGCCCTTCGCAGAGGGAAGTAGAGGTTGCCATGCGCTTATTTGTTTGTATGCTCAACTCCTTAGTGCAAAAGAACGACACATTGTATTGCCCCTTGTGATGGAAACCTTTATTATGCAGTCTGTCGCTTTTATTCTTCACCATCACAAGTTCGTACAACGCTCAATTTTCTCTTACACTAAATGATCTCACACTTTTAGAAGCAATTATTATTGCCTTATTGCACCGATGACAACTTACTTGAAGGTTCTTGCTCAATCCTTAGGTAGGTATGGTGGACTCTTGAAGATAAGATTTGGGTTTAAGGGTTTTTGGATGCACAAGTAGTATCTCTACTTGGTGCGGTATTTTTGGCTAGCAAAGATGGGGGGCAAGCACCACATGTTGAAGGATCTATGACAATATAACTTCTATGTGAATATGAACAAACATAAACCATTACGTTGTCTTCCTTGTCCAACGTCAACAATTTTGGCATATAATATTTTGATGGGGGCTCACAATCACAAAAGATTTCCATCATAGTGTTTTTGCATGTGAAAGTTCTGTTCCTTCTACTAATCATTCATGAATTGCTTGTATGACCAATATTGTGATTGTCAAGCCTCAAAAGATTTCACTTTCTAAACCCAATGTGAAGCTACCACTAGGCATGGTATGATTTCAACTTCATGACATTCAATTTATTCAACAATTTACTCATAGGATATAAGTAAAGCACAAGAGTAAATGACAAGCTACTCCAAAAACATATAAATGAAGATCATGAGCATAATATTTCTTTCTCTCAAATTAATTTAAGTGAAGCAAGAGAGAATTTCTTCAAAAATACTGAAGCACACCGTGCTCAAAAAGATATAAGTGAAGCACTAGAGCAATTCCATAGAAAAGATCTTCATTGACGGGATGTGAATGCCGCTTACCTAGCCTCCCGGGTAACTATTTGAGGACTCTATTTTATTTAAAACTTTCAGATCGATAATTGTTGAAGAAGAAAGGTGGGATGCCTACCGGGGCATCCCCAAGCTTAGATGCTTGAGACTTCTTGAAATATTACCTTGGGGTGCCTTGGGCATCCCCAAACTTGAGATTTTGTGTCTCCTTAATTCCTCTCATATCACGCTTTTCCTAAATCTCAAAAGCTTCATCCACACAAAACTCAACAAGGACTCGTGAGATAAGTTAGTATAAACCAATGCAAAAACCTTATCATTCTCTACTTTAGCAAATCACTAAAATTATTATTCAACATTGCATACTAAATGCCTCTACATATTTAATACTCCTATCCTCAAATAGAATTATTGAACAAGCAAACATATGCAAACAATGCAAACATAACAGCAATCTACCAAAATAGTACAGTCTGTAAAGAATGCAAGAGTATCAATACTTATCTAACTCCAAAAGTTATGAAAATTTTCCACACTGTAGAAAATTTATTAGAGCTCATTTTTCAGAAAAAAAAAATCAACATTTTATCACATTCTGACTTTTCTAGGGATGTTTTGCAACAGCGGTAAACTTTCTGTTTTCAAACAGGAACATGTAGACTTGCAAAATAAGCATGGCAAAGGCTATACTTGATATTTTTATTGAAAAGAAAGATTCAAGACATTATTATAAATAACAGAAATCAAATCCTAACAAAATAAATTGCGCTCCAAGCAAAACACATATCATGTGACAAATGAAAACATAGCTCCAAGTGAGGTTACCGATAATGTTGAAGACGAAAGAGGGGATGCCTTCCGGGGCATCCCCAAGCTTAGTTGCTTGGATATTCCTTGAATATTACCTTGGGGTGCCTTGGGCATCCCCAAGCTTAGGGTCTTGTCACTCCTTATTCTCCCCATATCGACATCTCACCCAAAACTTGAAAACTTCAATCACACAAAACTTAACGGAACTTCGTGAGAGAGGTTAGTATGATAAAGAGCAAACCATTTCACTTTGGTACTGTGAAAGACAATATTCATAATTGTTTCCACACAATGCCTATTGTAGCATATCATTTCCACAAATTATATTGAGCAATATAAGCCATAGAAACTAGAAAACAAGCAAACTACGCATTGAAAAAAGAATCTGTCAAAAACAAAACAGTCTGTAATGATCTGGATAACTACCATACTTCTGCTACTCCAAAAATTATGAAAAAATTAGGACCAAGTGAGCAATTTGTATATTAAACTTATGAAAAAATAATCAACTCAAAAGCACTCTTCTGTTAAAAATGAGAATTATTTTTGTGAGCGCAAAATTTTCTATTTTTCAGCAAGATCAAATCAACTATCACCCAACATGATCCCAAAGGCTTTACTTGGCACTTTATTGAAACAAAAGCAATAAAACATGATCAATACAGTAGCATAATCTTGTGAACACACAAAAACAGTAAGTAAAAGTGTTGGGTTGTCTCCCAACAAGCGCTTTTCTTTAATGCATTTTAGCTAGGCATGATGATTTCAATGATGCTCGCATAAAAGTAAAGAATTGAAACATGAAAAAGAGCATCATGAAGCATGTGACTAGCACATTTAAGCCTAACCCACTTCCTATGAATAGGGATTTTGTTAGCAAATAATTCATGGGAACAATAATCATCTAGCATAGGAAGGCAAAACAAACATAACTTCAAGATTTTCAACACATAGAGAGGAAACTTGATATTATTGCAATTCCTACAAGCATAAGTTCCTCCCTCATAATAATTTTCAGTGGCATAATGAATGAATTCAACAATATAACCATCACATAGGGAACTCTTTTCATGATGCATAATCATAGAAATTTTGTTACTCTCCACATAAGCAAATTTATTCTCGTGAATAGTGGTGGGAGCAAACTCAACAAAATAACTATTATGTGATTGAAAATTAAAATCATGATGACAAGTTTCATGGTTATCATTATTCTTTATGGCATACATGTCATCACCATAATCATCATAGATAGAAACTTTGTTGTCATAATCAATTGAAACCTCTTCCAAAATAGTGGATTCATCACTAAATAAAGTCATGACCTCTCCAAATCCACTTTCATCATTGTGATAAGATTCAACACCCTCCAAAATAGTGGGATCATTACCTAGAGTTGACACTCTTCCAAACCCACTTTCATCAATATAATCATCATAAATAGGAGGCATGCAATCATTATAAAAAATTTGCACATCAAATCTTGGGGGACTAAAAATAGCATCTTCATCAAATATAGCATCCCCAAGCTTATGGCTTTGCATATCACTGGCATCATGGATACTCAAAGAATTCATACTAGAAACATTGCAATCATGCTCATCACTTATGCCAAACATTTTATAGCATTCTTCTTCTAACAATTGAGCACAATTTTCCTTTTCATCATTTTCAACAAAGATATTATAAAGATGATCAATAATATGATGCAACCTCAATTCCATTTTTTATGTAGTTTTCTTTTATAAACCAAACTAGTGATAAAACAAGAAACTAAAAGATTCAATTGCAAGATCTAAAGATATACCTTCATGCACTCACTCCCCCCCCCCCCCCCGGCAATGGCGCCAGAAAAGAGCTTCGTTGACGGGATGTGAATGCCGTTTACCTAACCTCCCCGGCAACGGCGCCAGAAAAGAGCTTGATGTCTACTATGCAACTTTATTGTTGTAGACACGTGTTGGGCCTCCAAGCGCAGAGTTTTGTAGGACAGTAGCAATTTTCCCTCAAGTGGATGACCTAAGGTTTATCAATCCGTGGGAGGTGCAGGATGAAGATGGTCTCTCTCAAACAACCCTGCAACCAAATAATAAAAAGTCTCTTGTGTCCCCAACACACCAAATACAATGGTAATTTGTATTGGTGCACTAGTTCGGCGAAGAGATGGTGATAAAAGTGTAATATTGATGGTAGAAATATATTTTTATAATCTGAATAAATAAAAACAACAAGGTAGCAAATAGTAAACGGGCACAAAAACGGTATTGCAATGCTTGAAAATGAGGCCTAGGGTCCGTACTTTCGCTAGTGCAAACTCTCAACAATGCTAATATAATTGGATCATATAACCACCCCCCCCCCCAAAGTGCAATGAAGAATCACTCCAAAGTTCCTATCTAGTGGAGAACATAAGAATAAATTGTTTGTAGGGTACGGAACCACCTCAAAGCTATTCTTTCCGTTCGATCTATTCAAGAGTTCGTACTAAAATAACACAAAGCTATTCTTTCCGTTCGATCTATCCTAGAGTTCGTACTAAAATAACATCAAAGAAAATTCATATTCATAATACTCAATCCAACAGAAAGAACTTCAAAGAGTGCCCTAGGATTTCTACCAGAGAAACAAAGACAAGAACGTGCATCAACCCCTATGCGTAGATTACCCCAATGTCACCTCGGGAATCCGCGAGTTGAGTGCCAAAACATATATCAAGTGAATCAATACGATACCCCATTGTCACCACGAGTATTCAATTGCAAGACATATATCAAGTGTTCTCAAATCCATAAAATTAATCTCAAAGGGAAAACTCAATTCATCACAACAAGATAGAGAGGGAAAAACACCATATGATCCGACTATATTAACAAAACCCGCGATACATCAAGATCATGCCATCTCAAGAACACGAGAGACAGAGAGAGAGAGATTAAACACATAGCTACTGGTACAAACCCTCAGCCCCGAGGGTTGACTACTTCCTCCTCATCGTGGTGGCCGCCGGGATGATGAAGATGGCTACCGGAGATGATTCCCCCCTCCGGCAGGGTGCCGGAACGGGGTCAAGATTGGTTTTCAGTGGCTACAGAGGCCTGCGGCGGCGGAACTTCTGATCTAGGTTAACCTCGAGGGTTTTTGGAATATTTGCGAATTTATAGTGCCAAGAAGGGGTGCGAGAGGCCACCGAGGTGGGCACAACCCACCTGGGCGCACTTGGGCCCCTAGGCGTGCCGTGGTGGGTTGTGTCCCCCTTGGGGCACCCCAGGTGCTACTCTGGCCCATTGGTGGTCTTCTGGTCCATAAAAAATCCACAAAAAGTTTCGCGGTATTTGGACTCCGTTTGATATTGATTTCCTGCAATGTAAAAAACAAGCAAAAACAGCAACTGGCACTGGGTCAATAGGTTAGTCCCAAAAGATGATACAAAGTTGCTATAAAATGATTGTCAAACATCCAAGAATGATAATAAAATAGCATGAATACCTCATAAATTATAGATACATTGGAGACTTATCAATATGCTTCATCTTTTTAATGTCTTTCATGAAAATAAGGATTCCGATAATTGTGCCAAAGTGTTAGAAGAAGAATGCATTAAAATGTTTGGCACTAAATCTTTGAATGATGAGCATGATTGCAATGTTGTTAGTGTGAATTCTTTGAATATCCATGATGCTAATGATATGCAAAGCCATAAGCTTGGGGATGCTATGTTTGATGAAGATGATATTTTTAGTCCCCCAAGTTTTGATGTGCAAATTTATTATGATGAAAGCATGCCTCCTATCTATGATGACTATTGTGATGACATGTATGCTATAAAGAATAATGATAACCATGAAACTTGTCATCTTGATTTTAATTTTCAATCCCATGATAGTTATTTTGTTGAGTTTGCTCCCACTATTATGAGGAGAAGAATTTTGCTTATGTGAAGAGCAGTAAAATTTCTATGCTTGTAGATCATGAACAGGTTGATTTATGTGATGGTTATATTGTTGAATTCATTCATGATGCTACTGAAAATTATTATGAGGGAGGAATATATGCTTGTAGGAGTTGCAATAATATCAAGTTTCCTCTCTATGTGTTGAAAATCTTGAAGTTATGCTTGTTTTTACTTTCCTATGCAAGTTGATTCTTGTTCCCATAAATTGCTTGCTCACAAAATCCCTATGCATAGGAAGTGGGTTAGACTTAAGTGTGCTAGTAATATGCTTCATGACGCTCTCTTTGTGTTTCAATTCTTATCTTTTATATGAGCATCATTGAAATCATCATGCCTAGCTTAAAAAGCATTAAATAAAAGCGCTTGTTGGGAGGCAACCCAATACTTACCCCTACTATTTTTGAGTGTTAACATGATTATACTACTGTAGTAATCATGTTTTATAGCTTTTGTTTCAATAAAGTGCCAAGTAAAGCCTTTGGGATAGTGTGGATGATAGTTGATTTGATTCTGTGAGAAAACAGAAACTTTTGCGCCCAGTAACAGAATTGATCTCGTCTGCTGGAACGCAATAAATTCTTGAATTTTTTACAGTTTATTGATATACAAATTGTCCATGTTTTCCTAATTTTTCAGAATTTTAGGAGTAGCAGAAGTATGGTTGTTGTTCAGATCATTACAGACTGTTCTGTTTTTGACAGATTCTGTTTTCAATGCATAGTTTGCTTGTTTTAGTGTTTCCATAGCTTATATTAGCTGATATAAATTGTGGAAATTATAGAGTACAGTAGGCATTATGTGGAAATAATTATGAATCTTGTCTTTGATAGTACCAAAGTGAATGATTTGTTTTACTATACTAACCCATCTCACGAAGTTCCGTTAAGTTTTGTGTGATTGAAGTTTTCTAGTTTTGGGTGAGATATCGATATGAGGAGAATAAGGAGTGGCAAGACCCTAAGCTTGGGGATGCACAAGGCACCCCAAGGTAATATTCTAGGAAGATCCAAGCAACTAAGCTTGGGGATGCCCTGGATGGCATCCCCTCTTTCGTCTCCAACATTATCGGTAACCTCACTTGGAGCTATATTTTTATTCGTCACATGATATGAGTTTTGCTTGGAGCATCATTTTCTTTTGTTAGTATTTGCTTGCTATTATTTATAGTAATGTTTTGTATATTTTAGTTCAATAAAAAGGTCAAGTGTAGCCTTTACCATGCTTATTTTACAAGTCTATATGTTGCTGTTTTGAAAACAGAAAGTTTTCTATCATTGTTTGAACTAGATAACACCCCACGCGTTGCCGCGGTAATTTTTGAATACATGAGTAGATCCATCCCAACAATTATGTTTTCAAGTGCAACACATACTATATTGTATTTCATCTTAAAAAAAGATAATATCATGCACTTTCCCAAAGGTGACATAATCGTAGCTACTGCTGAGGGGCACGAATTTTACGTTAGAGATAACAATAATTCAGCATGTACAATATGATTTCTCATATGGATTTGCATGAATTGTACATGTGCACCGATCATTAATTAAGGTAAATTGTGCCAAAAAAGTGCATCACTGTACATGAAATTTCGTATTTGTTAGGGATAGCAAAAGAATGGAGCTCTTCAGAGCATTACATAACTGACAAAAAAGAATGAACATAATATGCAAAATGTAAAACATAGGTAGCAAACTTTCTGTTCAGTTTCTGTAAGGAAGGGAAGTTGCTACTTGCATGGTTTAAAAAAGACAGTAAATAATATTGTTTGCAAATAGACTATAATTTTTTTATTTTGGGGGCATTCAAAGACATATTTATACAACGAACGAAGGGACAAATAGTCTGTTACAACTAAAGAATAATAATGGTTACCAATTCAGCAAGTAATCAGTTGAACTTACCTTATCTGTTACATACCTCCAAATTTCTGCAATAAAACACCAAGAAAATGACCCCCTGATATATACAGGGTCTGGATTTCAAACAGAGATAGACAAAAGGTCAGCCCAATAATAAATCAAATGAATGGCAGGACAATAATGAAAAGGTAAGTACGCATGCCTTCTTTTTGAGCTGCACGCATGTCATCTAGATGGACAAAGGGAGAAACAATTCGCAAGAGCACTCTTCACTTCAGGATAGAATTTACTTGCATGCAGGCACGTAGGTCTAAAGGCTCACAAAGATAGTATGCAAATGCTACCGTCAAAGGATACTGGAGTAGGAGGCGATGGGAGAACCTGCTTGTCGCTCGGCTCCGATCTCAAATGCTCCCAGCTTTGAATTCGCTCAACTTGCATGCGATCCGATCTCAGCCACGCACAGCTCGCCTCTTGCTCATCCGGATCACCGCCTTCTTCTCCTCCCACCGTCTCCACAGAAGCGGCAGCTCTCCGGCCTCAACATCGCTTGGCAGCATGGGCAACGGTAGCGCGGTGCCGATGTTCCTGTTGCAGCTCAGCCCCACACTGCGGCCCCGTGCTCTTCTTTGGCGACACTACCCTACTGCTCCTAGTGCATCTCTCAAGGGTACCAAACAAAGCAGAAGCGGAAGTCAACTTGTCACTACAAACTGTGAATGGGCAAAGGGGAAAAGACAACAACGCTGAGATACACGACTTTTGGATTGCAGAGGCAACCTTGTTTGTATGCTCCAATTTAATATATGGAAGATTACTGGGAGGGGAAGAGTGTTTTCTCATGTAGGACCTACTAGATTAAAATCAGTAGTGGGCTGTGTCTGGTAAATCCATAACTAAAGGTTAAGTGGGGAGAGGAATAGTTGATGGATGTGTGGTCAAGTGTTGCGCGGGATCCATTGGGAAGAACAGGGGCTCAACCGGTGGTTTATACAGCTGGATGCAGGATGAGCGGCTGCGGATGAGGGAAAAGACTGATTGGCTGCTTTTGGAAATTGAATAGTGATGTGGCACATCGCTGATGTGGACAGTGTGCATGCTGAGAGAATAGGGAAAAGTGGGGAGCAACTTCTTAAGAATGATAAATTCTTCTGGGAAGTCAGAATGTATAAAATCTTGAAATTTTTACACAATGAGTAACAACAAATTTTCTACAGTGTGGTAATTTTTCAGAATTTTTGATGTTAGAGAAGTATGATTACTCTTGCATTCTTTACAGACTGTTCTGTTTAGGCAGATTGTTGTTATGTTTGCTTGTTTAATGATTCTATTTGAGGATAGGACTCTTAAATATGCAGAGGCATTTAGTATGCAATGTTAAATTATAATTCTAGTGTTTTTCTACAGCAGAGAATAATAAGGTTATGCATGGATTTATACTAACTTATCTCACGAGTTCTTGTTGAGTTTTGTGTGGATGAAGTTTTTAAGATTTAGGGAAACCGTGATATAAAAGGAATTAAGGAGACACAAAAGCTCAATCTTGGGGATGCCCAAGGCATCCCTAATTAATATTTCAAGAAGTCTCAAGCAGCTAAGCTTGGGGATGCCCCGGTTGGCATCCCACCTTTCTTCTCCAACAATGATCGGTCAGTTTGGTTGAACCTAGGTTTTTTACTTCTTCACATGATATGGCTATCCTTGCAATGTCATTTAATTTTGTTTTTATTGTTGTTTGGATAATATCGCGAGATCTGAAATTTTTAAATGTTAGAAAGTCTTCACATAGTTACATAATTATTCAACTACTCATTGATCTTCACTTATATCTTTTGGAGTAGTTTGTCATTTGCTCTAGTGCTTCACTTATATCTTTTTAGAGCACGACTGTGGTTTTATTTTGAAGAAATTGATGAACTCTCATGCTTCACCTATATTATTTTGAGAGTCTTAAACGGCATGGTATTTGCTTAGGTTATGAATTTAGTCCTAATATGATGGGCATCCAAGAGGGATATAATAAAAGCTTTCATATAAAGTGCATTGAATACTATGAGAAGTTTAATTCCTTATGATTGTTTTGAGATATGAAGATGGTGATATTAGATTCATGCTAGTGAGTAGTTGTGAATTTGAGAAATACTTGTGTTGGGATTTGTGAGTCCCGTAGCATGCATGTATGGTGAACCGTTATGTAATGAAGTTGGAGCATGAGATACTTTTTTTATTGTCTTCCTTATGAGTGGCGATCGGGGACGAGCGATGGTCTTTTCCTACCAATCTATCCCGCTAGGAGCATGCACGTAGTACTTTGTTTCGATGACTAATAGATTTTTGCAATAAGTATGTGAGTTCTTTATGACTAATGTTGAGTCCATGGATTATACGCACTCTCACCCTTCCACCATTGCTAGCCTCTCTAGTACCGCGCAACTTTCGCTGGTACCATAAACTCACCATATACCTTCCTCAAAACAGCCACCATACCTACCTATTATGGCATTTCCATAGCCATTCCGAGATATATTTCCATGCAACTTTTCACCGTTCCGTTTATTATGACACACATCATCATTGTCATATTGCTTTGCATGATCATGTAGTTGACATCGTATTTGCGGCAAAGCCACCATTCATCATTTTTTATACATGTCGTTCTGGCACCCTGCCGGAGGGGGGAATCATCTCCGGTGGCCATCTTCATCATCTTGGCGGCCATCATGATGAGGAGGAAGTAGTCCAGCCTCGGGGCTGAGGGTTTGTACCAGTAGCTATGTGTTTAATCTCTCTCTCTCTCTCTCTCGTGTTCTTGAGATGGCATGATCTTGATGTATCGCGGGCTTTGTTAATATAGTCGGATCATATGGTGTTTCCCCTCTCTATCTTGTTGTGATGAATTGAGTTTTTCCTTTGAGATTAATATTATGGATTTGAGAACACTTGATATATGTCTTGCAATTGAATACTCGTGGTGACAATGGGGTATTCTATTGATTCACTAGATGTATGTTTTGGCACTCAACTCGCAGATTCCCGATGTGACATTGGGTTAGTCTATGCATATGGGTTGATGCACGTTTTCATCCTTGTTTCTCTGGTAGAAATCTTGGGGCACTCTTTGAGGTTCTTTATGTTGGATTCAATATTATAAATCTGAAGTTGTTTGATGCATATCGTATAATTGACCCACGGATACTTGTGGTGACATTGGAGTATCTAGGTGACATTAGGGTTGATTGATGTGTGTCATATGGTGTTATTTTACTACGAACTCTAGGGTTGTTTGTGAAACTTATAGGAATAGCTCAATGGATTGATCGGAAAGAATAACTTTGAGGTGGTTTCGTATCCTACAAGAAATTTCATCTTACGTTCTCCGCGATAGGAACTTTGGAGTGACTTTTGTCGCACGTTGAGGGATTTCCATATGATCTAATTATGTTATCATTGTGGAGAGAACTTGCACTAGTGAAAGTATGAATCCTAGGCCTTGTTTCCAAGCATTGCAATACCGTTTTCTCTCACTTTTGTTACTTGCTACCTTGCTGTTTTTATATTTTCAGATTACAAAAACCTATATCTACCATCCATTGCACTTGTATCATCATCTCTTCGCCGAACTAGTGCACCTATACAATTTACCATTGTATTGGGTGTGTTGGGGACACAAGATAGTCTTTGTTATTTTGTTGCAGGGATGTTTGAGAGAGACCATCTTCATCCTACGCCTCCCACGGATTGATAAACCTTAGGTCATCCACTTGAGGGAAATTTGCTACTGTCCTACAAAACTCTGCATTTGAAGGCCCAACAACTTCTACCAGGATAAAGTTGTGTAGTAGACATCAGGGTCCCTCCCATGCCGCGCCCCCCTTTTCCTTACTTGGAGTGCGGGGAAAGGCACGGGAGGGTGGCGCCCTCCCCCCTTTCCTTTCTCCCATGAGAGGGAAAGGAAGGAGGGGCTAGCCCTCCCCCTTTTCCTTCACTAGGGCTGGCCCAACAAGGGAGGGGGCACACCAGCCCCTTTGTGGGCTGGTCTATCCCCTCCTTTGGCCCATAAGGCCCATAACTTGCCGGGGGGTGCCCGGAACCCCTTCCCGTGACCCGATTCCTTCCCGGTACATCCCAAAACACTTCCTGTGTCCAAATACCATCGTCCTATATATCAATCTTTACCTCTCGACCATTTGTGACTCCTCGTGATGTCCGTGATCTCATCCGGGACTCCGAACAGCATTCAGTCACCAAAACATATAACTCATATAACACTATATTGTCAATGAATGTTAAGCGTGCGGACCCTACGGGTTCGAGAACTATGTAGACATGACCGAGACACTTCTTCAGTCAATAACCAATAGCAGAACCTGGATGCCCATATTGGCTCCTACATATTCTATGAAGATCTTTATCGGTCGAACCGTTATGACAACATACATAATTCCCTTTGTCCATCGGTATGTTACTTGCCCGAGATTCGATCGTCGATATCTTCATACCTATTTCAATATCGTTACTGGCAAGTCTCTTTACTCGTTCCGTAATACATCACCTTGTGACTAACTCCTTATTCATTTTCTTGCAAGCTTATGATGTGTATTACTGAGAGGGCCCAGAGATACCCCTCCGATACTTAGAGTGACAAATCCTAATCTCGATCTACGCCAACTCAACAAACACCTTCATAGATACCTGTAGAGCATCTTTATGATCACCCAGTTATGTTGTGACGTTTGATAGCACACAAGGCATTCCTCCAGTATCCGGGAGTTGCATAATCTCATAGTCGAAGGAATAAGTATTTGACATGAAGAAAGCAATAACAATAAACTGAACGATGAATATGCTAAGCTAACAGATGGGTCTTGTCCATCACATGATTCTCCTAATGATGTGATCGCGTTATCAAATGACAACACATGTCTATGGTTAGGAAACCTTAACCATCTTTAATCAATGAGCTAGTCTGGCTTACTAGGGACACGGTATTTGTTTATGTATTCACGCATGTATTTAAGTTTCTGATCAATACAATTCTAGCATGAATAATAAACCTTTATCCTGATTTAGGAAATATAATAATAACCATTTTATTATTTCCTCTAGGGCATATTTCCATCAGTCTCCCACTTGCACTAGAGTCAATAATCTAGTTCACATCACCATGTGATTTAACACCCATAGTTCACATCGCCATGTGACCAACACCCAAAGAGTTTACTAGAGTCAATAATCTACTTCACATCGCCATGTGATTAACACCCAAAGAGTACTAAGGTGTGATCATGTTTTGCTTGTGAGAGAGGTTTAGTTAATGGGTTTGTCACATTCAGATTCGTATGTATTTTGCAAATTTTTATGTCTACAATGCTCTGCATGGAGCTACTCTACCTAATTGCTCCCTGATACGTCCCCAACGTATCTACTTTTCCAAACACTTTTGCCCTTGTTTTGGACTTTAACTTGCATGATTTGAGTGGAACTAACCCGGACTGACGTTGTTTTCAACAGAATTGCCATGGTGTTATTTTTGTGCAGAAATAAAAGTTCTCGGAACGACCTGAAAATCCAAGGAGACATGTTTTGGAATTAATAAAAAATAATGGCGAAAGAATCAGCATCAGGGGGCCACACCCTGTCCACGAGGGTGCAGGGCGCGCCCCCTGCCTCGTGGGCCCCCTAGGACTCCACCGACCTCAACCCCGACTCCATATATTCACTTTCAGGGAGAGAAAAATCAAAGAGAAGGATTCATCGCGTTTTACGATACGGAGCCACCGCCAAGCCCTAATCTTCCTCGGGAGGGCTGATCTGGAGTTTGTTCGGGGCTCCGGAGAGGGGAATCCGTTGCCATCATCATCATCAACCATCCTCCATGACCAATTTCATGATGCTCACCGCCGTGCGTGAGTAATCCCATCATAGGCTTGCTGGACGGTGATGGGTTGGATGAGATTTACCATGTAATCGAGTTAGTTTTGTTAGGGTTTGATCCCTAGTATCCATTATGTTCTAAGATTGATGTTGCTATGACTTTGCTATGCTTAATGCTTGTCACTAGGGCCCGAGTGCCATGATTTCAGATTTGAACCTATTATGTTTTCATGAATATATGTGAGTTCTTGATCCTATCTTGCAAGTCAATAGTCACCTACTATGTGTTATGATCCGGCAACCCCGAAGTGAGAATAATCGGGACCACTCCCGGTGATGACCGTAGTTTGAGGAGTTCATGTATTCACTAAGCGTTAATGCTTTGGTCCGGTACTCTATTAAAAGGAGGCCATAATATCCCTTAGTTTCCAATAGGACCCTGCTGCCACGGGAGGGTAGGACAAAAGATGTCATGCAAGTTCTTTTCCATAAGCACGTATGACTATATTCGGAATACATGCCTACATTACATTGATGAACTGGAGATAGTTCTGTGTCATGCTATGTTATAACTGTTGCATGAGGAATCGCAACCGACATAGTTATCCATCATTGATCCATTGCCTACGAGCTTTTCACATATTGATCTTTGCTTAGTTACTTTACTGTTGTCACTGTTACGATTACTACAAAAAGTGCTACTGTTACTTTTGCCACCATTACCGTTACTTCCATACTACTTTGCTACTAAATACTTTGCTGTAGATATTAATTCTTTCAGGTGTGGTTGAATTGACAGCTCAACTGCTAATACTTGAGAATATTCTTTGGCTCCCCTTGTGTCGAATCAATAAATTTGGGTTGAATACTCTACCCTCGAAAACTGTTGCGATCCCCTATACTTGTGGGTTATCAAGACTATTTTCTGGCGCCGTTTCCCGGGAACATAGCTTTATTCTTTGAGTCACTTGGGATTTATATCTGTAGATCACTATGAGGAACTTGAAAGATGAAACAACCAAGATTTTTCCCTGAACTACGAGGGGAGGTAAGGAATTGCCATCTAGCTTTGCACTTGATTCTCCTTCTGTTTTGAGTAAACTTGCGACACCTACTCCTGCTATTAATTCTGATATGTTGCATGTTATTGATGATGTCACTTCTGCTATGCATGATGCTTATGATGAAACTACTTCTATGCTTGATAATACTGTGCCATTAGGTGAATTTCTTGATGAACAAGTTGCTAGGGTTAGAGAGAATGAAATTATTGAAATAGATAATATTGATGAAAGTGATGATGAAGATTCTCCCCCTAGATATGAATTGCCTGATGTGCCTCAGGGTTATGTTATAGATGAAGAAACTGCTAGAGACCTTTTTGCTTGCAAAGATAGGTATGATCTTAAGAAACTTTTAGCTAAGCTGAAAGAAAAGTCTTTGAATGCTAGAATGAAATATGACCCTGCTTTTGCTACTTCACCTATCTGTATTTCTGATAAGGATTATGATTTCTCTGTCGATCCTGAGTTAATTACTTTGGTTGAATCTGATCCTTTTTATGGCTATGAATCTGAAACCGTTGTGGCACATCTTACTAAATTAAATGATATAGCCACCCTATTCACTCATGAGGAAAAAATTCGTTACTACTATATCCTTAAGTTATTTTCGTTCTCATTAAAGGGTGATGCTAAAACATGGTTTAATTCTCTTGCTCCTGGTTGTGTGCGTAGTCCCCAGGATATGATTTATTACTTCTCTGCTAAATATTTCCCCGCTCATAAGAAACAAGCTGCCTTAAGGGAAATATATAATTTTGTGCAAATTGAAGAAGAGAGTCTCCCACAAGCTTGGGAGAGGCTTCTCCGATTACTTAATGCTTTGCCTGATCATCCTCTTAAGAAAAATGGAATACTTGATATCTTTTATAATGGACTAACCGATGCTTCCAGAGACCACCTGGATAGTTGTGCTGGTTGTGTTTTCAGGGAAAGAACTGTTGAGCAAGCTGAATTGCAATTGAATAATATATTTAGTAATGATAATGATTGGGCACTTCCTGAACCAACTCCTAAGCCAACTCCGAAGAAAAGGGGTATTCTATTTCTCAGTACTGAAGATATGCAAGAGGCAAAGAAATCTATGAAAGAAAAGGGTATTAAAGCTGAAGATGTTAAGAATTTACCACCTATTGAAGAAATACATGGTCTTAATAACCCGACACAGGTAGTAGAGGTAAATTCTCTCTATAGATTTGATGAAGGTGATATTCCTCGTAATAAGTCTGCTAGCCAATGCCTGGATGAGTTTGATAATTTTATTGTTAAACAAGAAAAATTCAATGCTTATGTTGGTAGACAATTGAAACGTAATGCTTATATGATTGAACACTTGAGCGATTATATGTCTAGAGTTAAAGGTGACCTTAAACTTATTAGTAAACATGCTTCTATGGTTACCACTCAGGTAGAACAAGTGCTTAAAGCACAAGATGATTTGCTCAATGAATTAAATAATAAGAAAAATAATAATGATGTTAGAGTTATGACTAGAGGGGGTAAAATGACTCGGGAACCTTTGTATGTTGAGGGCCACCCTAAGAGAGTTCAGCAAGATTCTCAGAGAACTAATGTTGATGCACCTAGTCCTTCTAAGAAGAAGAAAAAGAAAAATGATAGGACTTTGCATGCTTCTAGTGAACATGTTATTGACACACCTGAGAATCCCAATGATATTTCTATTTCTGATGCTGAAACACAATCTGGTAATGAACATGAACCTAGTGATAATGTTAATGATGATGTTCATGTTCATGCTCAACCTAGCAATAATAATGTAGAGATTGAACCTGATGTTGATCTTGATAACCCACAATCAAAGAATCAACGTTATGATAAGAGAGACTTCGTTGCTAGGAAGCACGGTAAAGAAAGAGAACCATGGGTTCAGAAACCCATGCCTTTTCCTCCTAAACCATCCAAGAAAAAGGATGATGAGGATTTTGAGCGCTTTGCTGAAATGATTAGACCTATCTTTTTGCGTATGCGTTTGACTGATATGCTTAAAATGAATCCTTATGCTAAGTACATGAAAGATATTGTTACAAATAAAAGAAAGATACCAGAAGCTGAAATTTCCAACATGCTTGCTAATTATACTTTTAAAGGTGGAATAACAAAGAAACTAGGAGATCCAGGAGTACCAACTATACCATGCTCCATTAAAAGAAACTATGTTAAAACTGCTTTATGTGATCTTGGAGCCGGTGTTAGTGTTATGCCTCTCTCTTTATATCGTAAACTTGATTTGAATAAGTTGACACCTACTGAAATATCTTTGCAAATGGCCGATAAATCAACTGCTATACCTGTCGGTATTTGTGGGGATGTGCCTGTTGTGGTTGCAAAGGTTACTATTTAACAAACTTTGTTATTCTTGATATTCCCGAGGACGATAGTATGTCGATTATCCTTGGTAGACCCTTTTTGAATACTGCAGGGGCTGTTATAGATTGCAACAAAGGCAATGTCACTTTTCATGTTAATGGTAATGAGCATACGGTACACTTTCCGAGGAAACAACCTCAAGTCCATAGTATCAATTCTATTGGAAAATGTTCAACGATTACTATTGGAGGTTTTGAATTCCCTCTTCCTACTGTCAAGAAGAAATATGATATTCTTATTGTTGGGGACATGCATATCCCCGTTGAGGTAACCTAGTGTTATTCGAAAATTCTCCGGTTTCGTGTTATTCAGAAAGAGTTTGTTAACAAGACTTGATCAACCTTGTTAGTGGATTCCTTTTGATGAGCACAAGATGGATGAAGTTAGAAAGCACAATTCTCTATACCCTCTTTTTACTTTCTGTTATTTAGATTAAATAAAGCAAAAATAGTATTTTCTGTCTGTTTTCTGAATTATCCTTGCAATAAAAATACCCCGAAAATAAAAGTTCTCCAAACGTCCTGAAAATGAAATATGATTTTTTGTAGAATATTTAAGAATTTCTGGCACTGAGAACACACCAGGGGGGCACCATTTGGCCACGAGGGTGCAGGGCGCGTCCACCGCCTAGGGCGCGCCCCCTGCCTCGTGAGCCCCATGTGGACCCCCTCCACTTATTCCAGCACCCACTCACTTCGTCTTCCTCCAGAAAAAATCCTCCCATAGCTCAAACCCGTGTTCTAGCTCATCTTGCTGCCATTTTCGATCTCTTTGCTCAAAGCTCCATTCACAAAACTGTTTTGGGGGATTGTTCTTCGGTATGTGGCTCCTCCAATGGTCCAATTAGTTTTCGTTCTAGTGCTTTATTTATTGTAAATTTTTGCTGCTAAGATGACCCTGTTCTTGAGCTTGCATGTCAAATTTATAAGGTCCAAAGTAGTTCTAATGCATGATATAGCCTCTAGGCACTTGTGGGAGTAGTTGCTATCAATCTTGTTGAGTTTGGTTCACTTTTATTTTGCGTCACTAAAAATTTTAGAAATTTTTCAGAGAAAGAAAAAATGCATAGGAAAATGTACCAAGGTGGTTCCTCAAGGAAGCAAGGACCAAGGCTCGCGATACGTGAGTCGGGCGATGAACCACCGAGGGAAGCTCAAGTAAGGCCTTGTGAATGGCCGCCAGAAGAGTTTATGGTCCAGGCAAACATCAAGGGTGAATTTGATGCGTATGTTCGTAATGCTGATCTTGAGGACTTCGTGTCAGATAAGTGCCTACATTACCACTACCTAACTGATTCCTTTGTGAGGAGGTTTAAATTTACATCCTCGCGCAATTCTCACACTGTTTTATTTGATCTTTATGATAAATCATATACCATGGACCTAGAAGATTTTAATACAGCTAGTAAACTCCCGTAGTGGGGCAATGTTAGTGAACCTCGCAAATCTGAATATAAATACTTTCTTGCTAGCATCACTGTGGGGGGATCTAGAGAAATCACACAAGCTACCATAGGGAGCATTCATTTCCCTTCCATACATTATTTTGCTCTCTTTATAGGTAGATGCATTAATGGTAAAGATGAGGCTTGCCACATGTGCGTTCCAGATCTTAGTGTCCTCAAGAGTGCCGTATTAGGTGATAAACAATATAACTTGGGGGCCATTGTTGCACGAAGGTTGCATCTTAACGGTACAAGTGGAGATTTGTTTGGTGGAATTTATGCAACTCGTGTAGCTAATTATCTTAATGTACCCATACATGAAAATGATATCGAGTTGCCTCCTGCTTATCTAGATTATAATGCTATGGTTCGCCATCAGTTTAGGAATGAACAGTTCCTCCAGTACCGACTAATCTTTGACAGACAGTGCACTGTCCATGTTGCCCTCCCTGCTCCTACTTTCTTTAACTTTCAGGCAAAAAGGAGATATGTTATAACCAGGGAGGAGGCGAACGAGTATGAGAGGAGGACGGAAGCAGCTCGCCTCCAAGCTGCAGCTCTTGAGGCAGTAGCTGATGCATCTCAGTACAACCCCAGCTACGACTTTGGATACCCGCCAGGCCAGCAGTGGCCATAGACCAACTTAGGCCAAAAGCCTAAGCTTGGGGGAGTACGTATTTCTCACCGGCATTACATTCATGTTCACACACTCATTCTAGTTGTCGGTGCTCATACTTTTTCATTGTACTATCCATGCTAAATTATTTTCTTTTTGAAAGCACAAGTGCTCCCTGGGTGATTTTGGTAATTAATGTCAACATATCTCTTGTTGGACTAATGCTTCTATCTAGTATGTTTCAGATGAGTTCAACAATGGAGTGGCATGGACTAGAGGATGTGGAACCCCTTCAAGATGCTGAAGACAAAGGATTGGCTCAAGCTCAAAGCTCAGGACTCTACATTTCTATTTTAGTGGTCCAAGATCACATTGAGTCCATAGGAAAGCCAATACTATTAAGAGGGGATGAGGTGTTGCTTAATGGTTTGCTTGCTCAAAGTGCTTAGTGATATGCTCCAAAGCCCTCAACCACTTTCTCATATCCATATTTGTCCCAAACCTAAAAGTCAAACTCGAACCCACTGATTCTTTCTATCCGGAGCCACCGAGTTCAGTTGACATAGCCATTGCCAGAAACCCTAATCAAATCGGTCTCACCGATAGGGATCTCGGTCTCACCGAGATAGGATTGCAAACTCTCTGTTGCCTATTGCAATAATTTCGGTCTCAACGAAATTGGCAATCGGACGCACCGAGATTGCAATGCAAACTCTCTGTCACCCCTTCGTAATGTTTCGGTCTAACCGAGATGAGCGAATCGGTCCCACCGAGTTTGCCTGACCAACTCTCTGTTTGACTATTACCAAAATCGGTCCCACCGAGTTTGTGTAATCGGTCACACCGAGATTACGTTATGCCCTATCCCTAATGATATCGGTCCCACCGAGTTGACATGTCGGTCCCACCGAAACACCTAACGGTCACATTATGAACCAAATCGGTCTGACCGAGTTCTCTGAATCGGTCCCACCGAGTTTGGTGATTTGTGTGTAACGGTTAGATTTTGTGTGGAGGCTATATATACCCCTCCATCCACTCTTCATTCGTGGAGAGAGCCATCAGAACATGCCTACACTTCCAATACATATTTTCTGAGAGAGAACCACCTACACTTGTGTTGAGGTCAAGATATTCCATTCCAACCACATAAATCTTGATCTCTAGCCTTTCCCAAGTTGCTTTCCACTCAAATTTCTTTCCACCAAATCCAATCCTATGAGAGAGAGTTGAGTGTTGGGGAGACTATCATCTGAAGCACAAGAGCAAGGAGTTCATCATCAACACACCATTTGTTACTTCTTGGAGAGTGGTGTCTCCTAGATTGGCTAGGTGTCACTTGGGAGCCTCCGACAAGATTGTGGAGTTGAACCAAGGAGTTTGTAAGGGCAAGGAGATCACCTACTTCGTGAAGATCTACCCTAGTGAGGCAAGTCCTTCGTGGGCGACGGCCATGGTGGGATAGACAAGGTTGCTTCTTCGTGGACCCTTCGTGGGTGGAGCCCTCCGTGGACTCGCGCAACCGTTACCCTTCGTGGGTTGAAGTCTCCATCAACGTGGATGTACGATAGCACCACCTATCGGAATCACGGATAAAAAAATCTCCGTGTCTCCAAATTGCGTTTGCACACTCCAATCCCTTCTCTTTACATTCTTGCAACTTGCATGCCTTACTTTCCGCTGCTCATATACTCTTGTATCCTTGCATGCTTGCTAGATATGTATTATGAATGTTTAAACTTGTGCTAAAACTCCACATCAACTTAAGAGAAATTAAAAACTGCAACTTTTCTTGATTAGAGTCTATTCACCCCCCCCCCCCTCTAGACACCTCTTCTCGATCCTTTCAATTGGTATCAGAGCATTGGTCTCCATTGCCTTGGTTTAAACACCTTTGGAGGAAGATGGATGTGTCTACTTTGGGGAGTCTTAGACGTAGAGTGCCTATTCTTGATGGAGAATATTTTCATGAGCGAAAAAATGAAATGCTTGAGATATTCAATGAATATCACTTAAACAAGTACATTACTAGCCCTTGTGCACCTCATATTGATCCTTTGCATCCCACATCCGAAGAGGATCTTGACATGATTCGCAATCTTAGAACTATCAATCTTATCATAAGAGGTTTGCCCAAAAATTTGACTGCTAGCTTGCCTACTCTTGATTGTGCCTATAATATATGGAGGTTTCTTGAGGAACGATTTCCAAATTATTCCTTGAAAAATTTAGATGAAATTCTCCATAAGTCTATTGCCTTGAGTAAGATGAATTCTAGTGATCCTAGCTTTGGTGATTGTTTATTTGAGCTTACCAATCTCATGTGTGCCATAGGAGATGTTGGGATCATTAGCAATATCGTTTCCGAAGCTATTAGAATTCATAAAGATAACCATAGAAATGATCATTTATCTAATGAATTACCCTCTCTAGGAGTTGATCAATCACAAGATGATGTTGAACATGGATACTATGATGAGGATGATGATAGTGATTATGATCTTGATGATGCGATGAGACACTTTGGTCTTATGGAAAATCTTCGCGGCTACATGGCCAGAGGAAAGGAATGGGTCCTTGATAGTGGATGTACTGATCATATGACTGGAGATAAAGATATGTTCCATGAGCTTGCTGAAAATGACGGCCCTCGAAAGTATGTCACTTTTGGTGATAACTCAAAGGGTAAGGTGGTTGGCCTAGGTAAGGTGGCCATCTCACATGATAGCTCCATACAAAATGTCATGCTCGTTGAATCTCTTGGGTACAATTTACTTTCAATATCTAGACTTGCTGATTTCGGTTTCAATGTCCTATTTACTGAGGTAGATTGCCAAGTGTTTCGTAGAGACAATCGTAAAATGGTCTTTACCGGTATACGTAGAGGTGATCTTTACATTGTTGATTTAACTAAAAAGGCTCAACCTAGAACTTGCTTAATTGTTAAATCTTCTAAAGGCTGGTTGTGGCATAGAAGACTAGGTCATGTGGGCATGCGAAATCTTTACAAGCTTATTAAAGGTGATCATATCCTTGGAGTAAAAGATGTCATATTTGACAAGGATAGACTTTGTAGTGCTTGTCAGGCAGGGAAACAGGTTGGAGGAAGTTACCGCGCGAAGAACATCATGACCACGAGAGGACCACTCGAGCTACTTCACATGGATCTCTTTGGTCCAAATGACTACAAGAGTCTCGGTGGTAACTCAGTTGGTCTAGTCATAGTTGGTGATTTTTCAAGATTTACGTAGGTGTTCTTTCTTGATGACAAATCACAGGTCCAAAAGATCTTCAAAAACTTCGCTAGGAAGGCCCAAAATCAATTTGACGTGAAGATCAAAAAGGTTCGGAGCGACAACGGAACGGAGTTCAAGAACGCAAATGTGGATACCTTTCTTGACGAAGAGGGGATTTCACACGAGTTCTCGGCTATGTACACACCTCAACAAAATGGAGTTGTTGATAGAAAGAACCGGACTCTTATTGAGATGGCAAGAACGATGCTTGATGAGTACAAGACTCCAAAACACTTTTGGGCAGAAGCGGTTGAGACAGCTTGTCATGCAACAAATCGCTTGTATCTTCATAAGCTACTCGGCAAGACGGCATACGAGCTCCTCACCGGTAACAAACCCCAAGTTGGATATTTTCGAGTATTTGGCTCAAAGTGCTTCATTCTTGATAAGCATCGTCGTTCTAAATTTGCTCCTAAATCTCATGAAGGATTCCTACTTGGTTATGGCTCAAACTCTCACACTTACCGTGTCTACAACAATTTCACCCGAAAGGTTGAAGAGATGGTAGATGTGAAGTTTGATGAATCTAACGGCTCACAAGTAGAGGAATTGCCAATTGATGTAGGAGACAAAGACCCTTCGGAAGCAATTCAAGACTTGTCTATTGGCAAGATTTGTCCAACGGAGGTGAAGGAGAGTACCTCGTCCGTCCAAGTGGAAGCTTCTACCTCACGACAAGGTGAACCAAGAATTGATACGGAAGCATCCACAAGTGGGACACACCAAGACGAATAAAACAAGGAAATACACCAAGATGAACATCAACAACCTCCTTCTCCACCACGACAAGAGAATGACAATGTCAACAATGAAGAAGGCCAAGAAGAAGAACAAGATTAAGAAGATGTTCCACCCCGAGCCAAGCCAAAGCTCCCACGAGTTCGAGCAAGAATCGCTAAAGATCATCCCGTCGAGCAAATCTACAATGATATCCAAACCGGGAGAATCACTCGCTCTAAAACTCGTTTGGCTAATTTTTGTGAACATTACTCATTCATCTCTAGCATTGAACCTATGCAGGTTGAAGAAGCATTGGAAGATCCGGATTGGATAAACAATATGCATGAAGAGCTACACAACTTTGAGAGAAATCAAGTATGGACATTGGTCGAGAAGCCCGACAACAACCACAACATCATTGGTACCAAATGGGTGTTTCGCAACAAGCAAGATGAAGATGGTCAAGTCGTCCGCAACAAAGCACGCCTAGTCGCCCAAGGCTACACTCAAGTCGAAGGTATGGACTATGGTGAGACATATGCTCCCATTGCTAGACTTGAGTCCATTCGCATCTTACTTGCTTATGCTAATCACCATGATATCACCTTGTACCAAATGGACATTAAAAGTGCTTTTCTAAATGGTGAAATTGAGTAGGAAGTTTATGTTAAGCAACATCCCGGCTTTGTCAATCCTAAGAAACCTAATCATGTTTACAAACTTCACAAAGCCCTTTATGGTCTTAAACAAGCTCCTAGAGCATGGTATAAATGCTTGACCAAGTTCCTTATTGAAAAAGGCTTTGAAATTGGAAATTTTGATTCTACTCTTTTTACTAAAAGGGTCAATGGAGAACTATTTGTGTGCCAAATTTATGTTGATGATATTATATTTGGTTCAACTAACCCTCATTTTAGTGAGAAGTTTGGAAAGCTAATGTCGGAGAAGTTTGAGATGTCTATGATGAGTGAACTCAAATTCTTTCTCGGTTTGCAAATCAAGCAAACTAAGGAAGGTACCTTTGTTTCTCAAACAAAGTACACCAAGGACTTATTCAAGAAGTTCAATATGCAAGAATGCAAAGGTATGTCTACACCCATGCCTACTAGTGGACATCTTGACTTGACTAAGGATGGTGAACCGGTTGATCAAAAGGTTTACCGCTCTATGATTGGTTCATTGTTATATCTATGTGCCTCTCGTCCTGATATTATGCTAAGTGTGTGCATGTGTGCACGATATCAAGCGGCCCCTAAAGAGTGTCATCTTAAGGCTGTGAAAAGGATAGTGAGATACTTAATACACACACCAAATTTTGGCATTTGGTATCCTAAGAGGTCTTCTTTCGATCTTGTTGGTTACTCCAATTCGGACTATGCCGGAGATAAGGTTGATAGAAAGTCTACTTCAGGTACTTGTCAATTTCTTGGTAGATCTCTTGTGTCTTGGTCCTCCAAGAAACAAAACTCGGTATCCTTATCCATCGCTGAAGCGAAATACATTGCTGCTGGATCATGTTGTGCTCAATTACTTTGGATGACCCAAACTCTTAAAGATTATGGGATATATGTGAAACATGTTCCATTGCTTTGTGACAATGAAAGTGCTATTAAGATTGCTCACAATCCCGTGCAACATTCTCGAACTAAGCATATTGAAGTTCGTCATCATTTCATTCGAGATCATGTTGCCAAAGGGGACATTGATCTTAAGCATGTTCGCACCGATAAGCAATTAGCGGATATATTTACCAAACCGCTTGATGACAAAGTCTTTTGCTGTTTGAGAGGTGAATTGAACATCATTGATGCTTCAAACTTGGAGTAGGAACTCCATTTGGATACATGCAAGGCATGAGCCTTTGACTAATCCTTGATACTTCTTTCATGATGCTATCTATATGTCTTGGATATTTTTTGCACCCTTGCATGCTATCTAAACCTTGTAGGTGTTTGGATGAATCTAAATCCATGAGATTGCAACTCACTCACATCTTGAGAAATCTCTACATCATCAAGTCTCTACACAATGGTGGTTGAAGACAAGGAAACACAAAACTCTTCAACATATCCTTTGACAAATTCTACATTAAGATTTATGATTGTCATTTTGGATACACAAGTGCTCTTCCTTGCAAAGCTAACCCATGTAGGAAGATGAACTCAAATTCCAAGTGGTGCTCCCAACTCTCGATGAGCTAAATCAACCTTGAGCAACCCACACAAGTTCAACTACATGATCTAGATCAACACCATCACCCAAGGTATGTTATTCCATCTTAGAGAAGCTTTACTCCAAGACATGGGTCAAAGCAACTCAACAAGATGTGAATACATCAAGATGCTTAAACAAAAAATGGTAACCCCATTTTGAGCTTAACGATGAGTATGACCAAAGATCAAGTGACCTCACTTGACTCTCATGTCAATATACTCTAACATAGGTGACCTTGTCACCGCCCAATTGTAGATGAAGTTCTCTTGTGTTTCCTCTTGCATTTGTCTCGTGCATATGTGTTTCCCCTTTCAAAAAAAACTTCATCAAGATCTTTTCATTTCTTCTTGTTCTGCATTTTCTGCATCAAATTCATTGCAAATCTTTTAGCTAATTCCTTGCAAATCCTTGTGAGATCTTAAGTGCCTAGTGAGCTGAGGTGACAAGTGTTCTCTCTGTGATGGACTCGGTTACACCGGTTTGTTTTCTTCGGCCCAACCGAATTCTCTCGGTGCCACCAAAGCACACAACTCGGTGCTACCGATTTCACTACAGGAAAGACAACTTGCCGCTTATTCCTGCAGTCTTTTTGCTCCAGCTCC
Organism: Triticum aestivum; assembly: GCF_018294505.1. Classification (NCBI taxonomy): domain Eukaryota; kingdom Viridiplantae; phylum Streptophyta; class Magnoliopsida; order Poales; family Poaceae; genus Triticum; species Triticum aestivum. Next base: position 430,504,432 of record NC_057802.1, read on the forward strand.
ACTCAAGGACTCTTGTCCTCTACCAGCATCATATTCAACTTGCTACTTTGCTTTGAGACTCAAGGACCAAACCCTTTTTTTGAATACAAATCCAGAAGAGCCCTTCTTGGAAATTGATGTCAAAGGGGGAGAGAGAGATTACATCAAAGCTTAAGCTAAATCATTCCTATAGGGGGAGAGAATACTTAGGGGGAGAGTGTATGGACCCCAGATGCCTGGTGTTCAAGAGGAGAGAAGCCACATGTCTTTAAGAGGGGAAAGACATGTTATTTGATTGCTTGCATTAGCTCTATTTCTTTTCTTTTGCTCTGATTTTCTGTTCCCTATCTTCTCCCAATATCCCATGCAAGATTCAGGGGGAGCAAGACATCTAAGGGAAGGAAATCTCAGATTTTATTGCACATCTTTACTTTTGGGGACATGTCTATATCAACAGAGTACTCGGTACTCACTTTATACATGTCATCCAAGACTTGGTACTTTTGTGGTTCTTTTGTTAGCTCTGGCTAGTAGATGTATCTGTGTTATCTAACCTTGTTTACTCAAGTTCATTCCCTTCTAAGCCAACTCAAGACCACAAGGTAAGTATATGCATCACAGTCATGTGTATGAGGATCTCTTGCTGTTGTACATACTGTTTGCAAGAAGGACTCATGAGCATGAAGTTACATTTCCTATATTCAAATCGGCTGCTCTGATGCATATAGCCAAGATACATGTAACACATGGATTACTCTGTCATGCTTATGCATTCACATTCTCCTATCTTCCTTATTTACATGAGTGCATACATATAGGGGGAGCCTATGCATGTTACATGTCTTTCCAAAGCTTTACTTGGTGTTCTCTATATCTTTATCTAAAGCTTTGATGTATGTTGTCATCAATTACCAAAAAGGGGGAGATTGAAAGCACAAGTGCTCCCTGGGTGATTTTGGTAATTGATGTCAACATATCTCTTGTTGGACTAATGCTTCTATCTAGTATGTTACAGATGAGTTCAACAATGGAGTGGCATGGACTAGAGGATGTGGAACCCCTTCAAGATGCTGAAGACAAAGGATTGGCTCAAGCTCAAAGCTCAGGACTCTACATTTCTATTTTAGTGGTCCAAGATCACATTGAGTCCATAGGAAAGTCAATACTATTAAGAGGGGATGAGGTGTTGCTTAATGGCTTGCTTGCTCAAAGTGCTTAGTGATATGCTCCAAAGCCCTCAACCACTTTCTCATATCCATATTTGTCCCAAACCTAAAAGTAAAACTTGGACCCACCGATTCTTTCTATCCGGAGCCACCGAGTTCAGTTGACATAGCCACTGCCAGAAACCCTAATCAAATCGGTCTCACTGATAGGGATCTCGGTCTCACCGAGATGGGATTGCAAACTCTCTGTTGCCTATTGCAATAATTTCGGTCACACAAAAATTTGCAATCGGTCTCACCGAGATTGCAATGCAAACTCTCAGTCACCCCTTCGTAACGTTTCGGTCTAACCGAGATGAGCGAATCGGTCCCACCGAGTCTGCCTGACCAACTCTCTGTTTGACTATTACCAAAATCGGTCCCACCGAGTTTGTGTAATCGGTCACACCAAGATTACGTTATGCCCTAACCCTAATGATATCGGTCCCATCGAGTTGACATGTCGGTCCCACCGAAACACCTAACGATCACATTATGAACCAAATCGGTCTGACCGAGTTCTCTGAATCGGTCCCGCCGAGTTTGGTGATTTGTGTGTAACGGTTAGATTTTGTGTGGAGGCTATATATACCCCTCCACCCACTCTTCATTCGTGGAGAGAGCCATCAGAACATGCCTACACTTCCAATACATATTTTCCGAGAGAGAACCACCTACACTTGTGTTGAGGTCAAGATATTCCATTCCAACCACATAAATCTTGATCTCTAGCCTTCCCCAAGTTGCTTTCCACTCAAATCTTCTTTCCACCAAATCCAATCCTATGAGAGAGAGTTGAGTGTTGGGGAGACTATCATTTGAAGCACAAGAGCAAGGAGTTCATCATCAACACACTATTTGTTACTTCTTGGAGAGTGGTGTCTCCTAGATTGGCTAGGTGTCACTTGGGAGCCTCCGACAAGATTGTGGAGTTGAACCAAGGAGTTTGTAAGGGCAAGGAGATCGCCTACTTCGTGAAGATCTACCCTAGTGAGGCAAGTCCTTCGTGGGCGACGGCCATGGTGGGATAGACAAGGTTGCTTCTTCATGGACCCTTCGTGGGTGGAGCCCTCCGTGGACTCGCGCAACCGTTACCCTTCGTGGGTTGAAGTCTCCATCAACGTGGATGTACGATAGCACCACCTATCGAAACCACGGATAAAAAAATCTCCTCTTCTCGATCCTTTCACTTTTCTAAGCCTTCTTCTTGTGGGTCTGAAAAACCTTAAGAAAAACAAAAGAAATTAGTTGTAGCCTTATGCTAGTTTACTTTCCATGCCTGTATTAGTAGTAATTAAAAGAAAACCTAGAAAGATTTCTCGTTCTTCTTTTGCTTGTTGGGAGCTTTCCCGTGTAAATAGTTTTATCTCTTTTCTTTTCTTTGGGGGTCGAGAGGAGAAGACCATGATGAAAATGCTGAGTGGCTCTCATACGCATTATTGTTGATTTAACCAAGAGCCCATATTACCTTGTCTTATCCTTCATATTAAATGCTCGCAGATTCCAGCTTAGTCCAATGCACATGCACTATTATTATTATCCACACCGTCCGGTCGTGCGAGTGAAAGGCAATGATGATGATATATGATGGACTGATTGAGATGAGAGAAGCTGGTATGAACTCGACCTATCTTGTTTTTGTAAATATGATTAGTTCATCGTTCCTGATTCAGTCTATTATGAATGAAACATGTTTGCAATGACAGTTAGAGATTATAGTTGCTCATGCCATGTTTAATTAGCTAGGAGTTTATAATGGTTTACCTTGCATGCCAACATGCTATTAAAATGGTTGTGATAGGGTATGATAGGGTGGTATCCTCCTTTGAACGATTCGAGTGGCTTGACTTGGCACATGTTCACGCATGTAGTTGAAACAAAATCAACATAGCCTCCACGATATTTATGTTCATGGTGATTTATATCCTACTCATGCTTGCACTCATTGTTGATTAATCTTAATGCATGGTCATGACTATTGTCGCTCTCTAGTTGGTAGCTTCCCGGTCTCTTTCTAGCCTTCACTTGTACTAAGCGGGAATACTGCTTGTGCATCCACTTCCATAAACCCCAAAGTTATTCCATATGAGTCCACCATACCTTTCTATATGCGGTATTTACCTGCCGTTCCAAGTAAATTTGTATGTGCCAAACTCTAAACCTTCAAATGAAATTCTAGTTTGTATGCTCGAATAGCTCATGTATCAACTAGGGATGTCTATATCTTCCATGATAGGTGGGTTATTCTCACAATGAGTGGACTCCGCCCATCATTCACGAGAAAATGGCTGGTAACCGGGATGCCCAGTCCCATGCTCAAATCAAATCAAAATAATTGCAAACAAAACTCCCCCAGGATTGTTGTTAGTTGGAGGCACCCGTTGTCGGGCAAGCCATGGATTGATGCTTGTTGGTGGTGGGGGAGTATAAACTTTACCATTCTGTTTGGGAACCACCTATAATGTGAGTAGCATGGAAGATATTGAGATCTCTTGGTTGTTATGTTGACAATGAAAGTATGCCACTCAAAATATTATTTATCTCTGTTTCAAAACTCGAGCTCTGGCACCTCTACAAATCCCTGCTTCCCTCTGCGAAGGGCCTATCTATTTACTTTTATGTTGAGTCATCATCCTCTTATTAAAAAGCACCAGTTGGAGAGCACCGCTGTCATTTACATGCATTGCTATTAATTTATATTGAGTATGATTGTGACTGGATCTCCTTTACCATGAATTACAATGTCTAGTCAGTCCTTGATCTTCAAAGGTGCTCTGCATTTATGTTTTGCGGTCTCAAAAAGGGCTAGCGAGATACCATCATGTTATATCATGTTATGATTGTTTTGAGAAAGTGTTGTCATCCGAGATTTATCATTGTTGCTCGTTAGTTGATTATGCCATTGATATGAGTAAACATGAGACCTAAATGTTATTGTGAATATGGTTAGTTCATAATCTTTGCTGAAAACTTGAATGCTGGCTTTACATATTTGCAACAACAAGATCAAACAGAGTTTGTAAAAGTTTTTCTTTATCACTTTCAGTTTGTCGACTGAATTGCTTGAGGACAAGCAAAGGTTTAAGCTTGGGGGAGTTGATATGTCTCCAACGTATCTACTTTTCCAAACACTTTTGCCCTTGTTTCGGACTCTAACTTGCATGATTTGAATGGAACTAACCCGGACCGACGCTGTTTTCAGCAGAATTACCATGGTGTTATTTTTGTGCAAAAATAAAAGTTCTCAGAATGACCTGAAAATCCAAGGAGACACATTTTGGAAATAATAAAAAATACTGGTGAAAGAATCAGCATCAGGGGGCCCACACCCTGTCCACAAGGGTGCTGCCCCCCCTGGGGCGCGCCCCCTGCCTCGTGGGCCCCCTGGGACTCCACCGACCTCAACCCCGACTCCATATATTCACTTTCGGGGAGAAAAAAATCAGAGAGAAGGATTCATCGCGTTTTACGATACGGAGCCCACGCCAAGCCCTAATCTTCCTCGGGATGGCCGATCTGGAGTCCGTTCGGGGCTCCGGAGAGGGGAATCCGTTCCCATCGTCATCATCAACCATCCTCCATGACCAATTTCATGATGCTCACCGCCATGCGTGAGTAATCCCATCGTAGGCTTGCTGGACGGTGATGGGTTGGATGAGATTTACCATGTAATCGAGTTAGTTTTGTTAGGGTTTGATCCCTAGTATCCATTATGTTCTAAGATTGATGTTGCTATGACATTGCTATGCTTAATGCTTGTCACTAGGGCCCGAGTGCCACGATTTCAGATCTAAACCTATTATGTTTTCATGAATATATGTGAGTTCTTGATCCTATCTTGCAAGTCAATAGTCACCTACTATGTGTTATGATCCGGCAACCCCAAAGTGACAATAATCGGGGCCACTCCCGGTGATGACCGTAGTTTGAGGAGTCCATGTATTCACTAAGTGTTAATGCTTTGGTCCAGTACTCTATTAAAAGGAGGCCTTAATATCCCTTAGTTTCCAATAGGACCCTGCTGCCACGGGAGGGTAGGACAAAAGATGTCATGCAAGTTCTTTTCCATAAGCACGTATGACTATATTCGGAATACATGCCTACATTACATTGATGAACTGGAGCTAGTTCTGTGTCACCCTATGTTATAACTGTTGCATGAGGAATCGCATCCGACATAATTATTCATCATTGATCCATTGCCTACGAGCTTTTCACATATTGATCTTTGCTTAGTTACTTTACCGTTGTCACTGTTACGATTACTACAAAAACTGCTACTGTTACTTTTGCCACCATTACCGTTACTTCCATACTACTTTGCTACTAAATACTTTTGCTGTAGATATTAAGTCTTTCAGCTGTGGTTGAATTGACAATGCAACTGCTAATACTTGAGAATATTCTTTGGCTCCCCACGAAAATTTGGGTTGAATACTCTACCCTCGAAAACTGTTGCGATCCCCTATACTTGTGGGTTATCACTCCCGCTTTCAATATGTATCCAGATCGAGACTCAGAATCATCCAGATCGATGTCAAAGCTTGCATCGATGTAACTCTTTACGACGAACTCTTTATCACCTCCATAACCGAGAAACATTTCCTTAGTCCCCTTCTGGTACCTAAGGATAATTTTGGCCGCAGTCAAGTGATCTGCTCCTGGATCACCATTGTACCCCCTTGCCAAACTCATGGCAAGGCACACAACAGGTCGGGTACATAGCATGGCGTACTTTATAGAACCTATGACTGAGGCATAGGGAATGACTTTCATTCTCTCTATATATTTTGCGTGGTCGGGTTTTAAGTCTTACTCAACTTCACACCTTGTAACACAGGCAAGAACCCTTTCTTTGACTGATCCAATTTGAACTTCTTCAAAAAATATTAAGGTATGTGCTTTGTGAAAGTCCTATGAAGCGTCTTGATCTATCTCTATAGATCTTGATGCCCAATATATAAGCAGCTTCACCGAGGTCTTTCATTGAAAAATTCTTATTCAAGTATCCTTTTATGCCATCCAAAAATTCTATATCATTTCCGATCAACAATATGTCATCCACATATAATATCAGAAATGCTACAGAGCTCCCACTCACTTTCTTGTAAATACATGCTTCACCATAAGTCTGTATAAAACCATATGCTTTGATCACCTCATCAAAGCATATATTCCAACTCCGAGATGCTTGCACCAGTCCATTGATGGATCACTGGAGTTTGCACACTTTGTTAGCACCTTTAGGATCAACAAAACCTTCTGGTTGCATCATATACAATTCTTCTTTAAGAAATCCATTAAGGGATGCAGTTTTGACGTCCATTTGCCAGATTTCATAATCATAAAATGTGGCAATTTCTAACATGATTCGAACAGACTTAAGCATTGCTATGGGTGAGAAAGTCTCATCATAGTCAACTCCTTGAACTTCTCGAAAACCTTTCGCGACAAGTCGAGCTTTGTAGACGGTGATATTACCATCAGCGTCCCTCTTCCTCTTGAAGATCCATTTATTCTCAATGGCTTGCCGATCATCGGGCAAGTCCACCAAAGTCCACACTTTGTTCTCATACATGGATCCTATCTCAGATTTCATGGCCTCAAGCCATCTATCGGAATCTGGGCTTATCATAGCTTCTTCATAGTTCGTAGGTTCATCATTGTCTAATAACATGACTTCCAGGACTGGATGATTGTACCACTCTGGTGCGGAATGTGCTGTGTTCGACCTACGAGGTCCGGTAGTAAATTGATCTGAAGTTTCATGATCATCATCATTAGCTTCCTCTCTAGTTGGTGTAGGCATCACGGGAACATATTTCTCTGATGTGTGTCGGATCTCAGGTTCCGGCAAAACCCTTAAGGCTCGAACTCTGGGGTGCGCACGAAGATCTCCCCCTACCGATCCACGTCCTAGCTTTGCTAAGATCTCAAGGACTAACTCGACGAACTCGCAACACAAAGAACACAAGATTTATACTGGTTCAGGCCACCGTTGTGGTGTAATACCCTACTCCAGTGTGGTGGTGGTGGATTGCCTCTAGGGCTGAGGATGAACAGTTACAAGGGGAAGAACGGCCTCCTGAGGTTGAGGTGTTCTTGTGCTCTGTGTGTGGGTGAGGATTACTCAAGATGAGATGCCTCCTACTGTGGTGGCTAGTCCAATTTATAGAGGCCCTAGTCCTCTTCCCAAATATTGAGCAGGAAGGGATTCCACAACGGCCAGTTTGAAGGGAGACAACTAGTACAAGCTTATCCTGACAAAAGTAGTCTTCGCCTGCCAAAGGCTCTGGTGGTGACGCCGCCTTGGGCTCCATGGTGATCTCCGTCTTGCCGTCCTGCTGGTCTTGGTCTCGTTGCACTGATATGGAAACCTTTGCTTGACGCCTCGGTACTCCGCGCCTGCGCTTGCTTCCTTAGCACCAAAGAGGAAACAAGGACACCGTGCGCGCTGGCGCCCGCCTGGTCTCGGTCATCATGGCTCACGTCACGAGAACCTCGTGAGGTTTGCCTTGCCTTGATCTCTCCGCCCCTCGCGAGCCAACCTAGTGAGGCCGCTCCTGAAGAGGTCTTGTGTCGTCCAACTCGCGAGGCTTGGCCCCTCGCGAGGGTCTTGAATGCTTGTTGGTGAAGATGGGCCGTACGGGCCCACTTGCAGAGCCACGTCGTGGGCCGCAGGCAGGCAAGTCTGGGGACCCCCATTCCCAGAACGCCGACAGTAGCCCCCGGGCCCAAGGCGCGCTCGGGCTTGGCTTCAAGGCGAAGCCAAAGGTCAAGTGTGGAGCGCTGCGGGCCCCAATAGCCTGGGGCCTTGGTCGATGTGTGGCGGTTGATTGGACATGGGCGTCTCCGCTTCCCCACGCTGCCTCGGCAACTGCCCGACTTGACAAGTCCCTGCGACATGCAAGGGAAAACCATCATTACCTGTGTTCGTGGGGGGTGCTGGTTGGCCTTCTCTTGCTATAAATGGGGAGGGGGCAGAGCCCCCGTCACCCATCTCTTCTCATTCCACTTACTTCTTCTCCTCTGCTTCACCGCCGACACCAATGGCGCCGTCGAAGAGGTTCTCTGCCGCGGAGAAGGGGAAGGCTCCTCGCGAGGGGCCCGGCTCCCCGGCGCCAAAGCATGGACGCGGCCATCCCCGCAAGCACACCGCGACCCCCGCCGCGGCCCCTCGCTCCCGCGGTGGCGCCGCTGCGCGTGGCAGGGGTCGTTCCAGTCATGGCAGCCCTGTCGATGAAGGGAGACGTGCCATGGTTGCACGGCCTCCCTGGCCGCGCTTCCACTCGGCGGAGGTGCTGCCGGAGTTCGTCGTCTGGTCAGAGGACCCAACCGGCAACTGGCTTCAACTCCCGCGCTTCTTCGCCGATGAGCTGCCAGCCTCCGGTCCAGGTGGGCTCTGGCTGCAGGCGGACGGTTGCTGCAGCAGGGCTTCTTGGGTTGCAGTCGAGGTCTCCGTCGCGGGCAACATAGCTCTGGCCAGCGGTTGGTAGACGTTCGCCCGCGCGCGTGGCCTGGGCAGGCAGTGCACCCTCCATTTCAAGTACGACAGTGATGCGACCCTCTACGTGAGGGTGTTTGGGGAAGATGGTCGCCGCGCCGGGTGCTGCCCCTAGGTGAACGATGGCGAGGAGGTGCTCGATCTTGGTGATGGTCGGGACGAGGAGGAGGGTGAACCCGCCCTTGGTGCCGGCCGCGTCTCGTCCAGCTACGGTGGCTCTTCCCCTGGCGACAGCTCCAGCAATGGTGGCTACAACCAGCCGCAATGCCGCCGCGCCCGCTTCGAAGGCAGCAGCGGGTCGTCTCGTCGCCGCGCCTCTGTGAAGCGCGAGGAGGGGTCCGGCTGAGCTCAGGACGTCGCCAAGAGCCCGTCCCCGTGAACCACTATAGGGGCAGGCTCCGCTTTTATCTTGTTCTTCCTTTCCTTCTGTATCAAAAAAGAAACCAGTATGGGCCCCGGAGGGGCGTGTATCGAACCACGATTCCTCAATCACTATGTTATGCTTATCGTTTCTGTGTTGTGCCGTTGTTTTGTGTAGAGACAACTTAGCTTGGCACGCTCGGGGTAGCCTCCTCTTCACGAGGCACTTGTTTCCTGGTGCCTATCAAGGCCTTCCTTGCCTCGGTGGGCGCTTAGGAACAGCAAAAAATTCGTTAGGATTAGGAAGCTCGCTAGGAGGCTTATCGTTCACCCGAGTCTTGACCCAGCGCTTCATATCACGGTACCCGAGGGGCACGAATCAGGAGAGATGCGCCAGCTTGTCGGCTCGAACGAGGGTGCCTCGCGAAAAAACAGACGGAAAGCAGAGAAAAGGAAAAACGCTCGCGAGGGCACCTGCCTAGCCCCCTCGCGAGGAATACGAGAGAGAGAACAGGTTAAACCGGAGTCGGAAATAGCGGCAAAAGGCGACGGAACCAAATTAGCAAGGAACACCAGAAGCAAATTTCAATTAAAAGGAGGCGAGCCAACTACGGAAAGCAAATGAAAAGCCGCGTCCGGCACCTAGTCTAGTCTTCAAGTCTTCTACCAGCGCGGAGCTAAGTGTTGCCACTAAGACGTGGGAGGGAGCCCCCGAGGCCCGAGGGCGACACTCCTGAGACTCCGGGGCGTGTACAGCCCCACTCGTTATTACGTGAGAGTGTCACGGGCGGCGATCTTCACAGGCACTGGGCCTTCTTCACAGGCACTGGGCCTTTCTTCATGGGTAGAACTTCCAGAGGTGCTGGATGTTCCAGGCGTTCTGGATGGGTACCCCGTCCTGTGTCTCCAGGCGTGCGATGCCAGGCCTGGAGACATGGACGACCTTGAACGGGCCCTCCCACATGGGTGAGAGCTTATGCAGCCCTTCCCTGGAGAGAACCCGCCTCAGGACGAGGTCACCCGCCTCAAGCGTCCTGGAGCGGATGTTGCGGCAGTGGTATCGCCACAGCGTCTGCTGATACCTTGCCGCCCGTAGTGCGGCTTCGCGGCGGTGTTCCTCCCCCAGCACGAGGTCCATCCCCCTCGTGGCGTCCTATTGCGCTTCATCAAACGCCAGGACCCGTGCGGAGCGAAGCTTGACCTCGTGAGGGAGGACCGCTTCTACCCCATAGACGAGGAAGAACGGGGTCTCGCCCGTTGGCTTGGTGGCGGTGGTGCGGATGGACCACAGCACGAACTAGGGCTCGTCGTACCAGCCCCTGCCGTAGGCCTCGAGCTTCTTCTTGAAGGTCCTGGTCTTGAGGCCCCTCAGGACCTCTGCGTTAGCGCGTTCGGCCTGACCATTGCTCCTGGGGTGAGCCACCGAAGCGTAGCAGATCTGCGTTCCAAGGTTAGCACTAGTGAATTGCGAGCCGTTATTAGTGATGATGCGGTGGGGGACCCCGAAATGGCTCACAAGACCCCTTGATGAACTTGACCGCGGAGCCCGCTGGGATGGTGCGGACGGCTTCCACCTCCGCCCACTTGGTGAACTTGTCAATGGCGATGTAGAGGTAGCGGTAGCCCCCAGGCGCTCGAGGGAACGGGCCCAAGATATCCAGCCCCCAGACCGCGAACGGCCATGTGAGTGGGATGGTCTGGAGGCCCTGAGCCGGCTGATGGATCTGCTTGGCGTGGAACTGGCAGGCTTCACAGGACTTCACCAGCTCGGTTGCGTCGTTGAGCGCCGTGGGCCAGTAGAATCCGCTGCGGAATGCCTTGTCGACGAGTGTCCGTGATGACGAGTGGTGTCCGCAATCCCCAGCGTGTATGTCGGATAGCAACTCCTTCCCCTGATCCCTGGAGATGCAACGCAGTGAAACGTCATTTGGTCGCTTCCTGTACAACTCACCATCCCGAATGCAGTATGCCGTGGCTTGCCGGGCCACGCGCTCCGCGTCCTCCTCCTTCTCCGGCAGTGCCCCTTGCATCAGGTATTCCTTGAATTCCTTGGTCCAGCATCCCTCCTGGGGCTCGAGCGCCAAGAGTAGGCGCGCTCCCGATGTCGGGCCACAGGCTGGGGCTCCTGCGGGAGCTCCTCCCGAGGCTGAGCTGTCCTTGAGAGTGGTCGTGTCGCTGATGGCTTGAAGAGCCGCTCCTCGAAGACGCCAGGCTCTTGGGGCTGCCACTTGGATGCCCTCCTGGCGATGTCGTCAACTTCCTTGTTGGTCCCGTGGGGCACGTGCTGCAACTCCAGGCCCAGGAACTGCTTCTCCATCTTGTGCACCTCCGCGAGGTATGCCTCCATGTGCTCGTCCTTCGGCTCGTATACCTTGTTGGAGAAGTTGACGAGGAGCTGCGAGTCGCCCCTAACGGTGACGCGCTTCACCCCCAGAGCTGCCGCAGCTTTCAGACCAGCTATGAGGCCTTCGTATTCTGCGATGTTGTTGGAGACCTTCTCGCCCCGCTGAAAGCAGAGCTGCACGGCATAGTAGAGCTTGTCTTGGGTGGGCGAGATAAGTACTGCTCCAGCCCCCGCGCCCTGGTGCGCGAAGGCGCCACCGAAATACATGACCCATCCATCTGGCGCCTCAGTTCCCGGCGAGGTGGACTGGTCCTCGCCTACTTCAAGCGTCAGGGCATCCGTCCATTCTGCCACGAAATCAGTGAGTGCGGCTCCCTTGATGACCCTGGTAGTGCTGAACTCCAACTGGAACGCCTGCAACTCGATGTTCCACTCAGCGACCCTTCCAGTAGAGTTGGGGCTCCTGACACTCTCTCCAATGGTTAGGCTGAGACGACCTTGATGGGGTGGCCCTGGAAGTAGTGCCGCAACTTGCGCGAGGACACCAAGAGCGCGAGCAAGAGCTTCTGAGGCATGGGATACCGTGCCCTTGCATCCCGCAACACCGTGCTGACGAAATACACCGGGTGCTCGACGAGAGTTGGTGCATTGGTGAGGCTCGTGTCCTGCGGGAGTCGGGGCGTCTCCTGAGGTAGTGGAGCTCCCGATGCTTGATCGCCAGTCGGGATCTTGGCGGCATCGTCCTGCCGAGCTTGGTCCTCTGTTGATGCTGCCACGGCTCTTGCGGCACCTTCATGATCTTGCGTCGTCTCGGCTGGTGGTGTAGCTTGGCGCGACGCGCCTTTGGCTTGGCGCTCCTCCCGAACCGCCACCAGAGCTGCGCTGGCAGAGTACGGGGTGGCGGCAAGATAAAGCACTAGGGGCTCGAGGGGCCGTGGCGCCACCATCACCGGAGGGCTGGTCAGGTATCTCTTGAGGTCTTGAAAAGCTCGGTCGGCCTCCGGGGTCCATCGAAGGGGCCCTTCTTCTTCATCAGCTTGAAGAAGGGTAGGGCGCGCTCTCCCAGCTTGGAGATGAAGCGCCCCAACGCAGTCACCCGACCAGCCAGCTTCTGCATTTCCTTGAGGGTCTGCGGTGGGCTCATGTCTTCAATGGCCTTGATCTTTTCTGGGTTCGCCTCAATCCCTCTGTGGGACACGAGGAAACCCAGCAGCTTGCCGGAAGGGACACCAAACACTCACTTCTCCGGGTTAAGCCGCAAGTTCACCTGGCGCAGGCTCGCTAAAGTCTCCTCCAGATCTTGGATCAAGGTTCTGGCCTCCCCAGACTTCACCACTATGTCGTTGACGTAGGCCTCCGCGTTTCTCCCGAGCTGCTTCCCTAAGGCGATGTGCATCAACCGCTGAAAGTTTGCGCCCGCGTTACGCAGTCCGAAGGGCATGCAAGTGTAGCAGTACACCCCACACGGGGTCAGGAAGGCTGTCTTCTCTACATCCTCTACCGCCATCTTGATCTGGTGATACCCCGAGAACGCATCCAGGAAGCACAGCAGGTCGCACTCGGCGGTGGAGTCGACGATCTGGTCGATGCGTGGAAGTGGGAACGGATCTTGGGGACAGGCCTTGTTGAGGTTGGTGAAGTCGACGCACATTCGCTCCTTCCCCCCTTTCTTCGGCACAACGACGGGTTTGCCAGCCATTCGGGGTACCGAACCTCGCGAATGGCACCCGCCGCCTCTAACTTGCGGGTTTCTTGGACGATGGAGGCCTGCTTCTCCATGGACTACCGTCTCGCCCACTGCTTCACAAGGCGTACATTGGGGCACACCCTCAAGTGATGCTGAATCACCTCTCTCGGGACCCCCACCAGCTGCTTGGGTTCCCATGCGAATATCTCCTTGTTCGCGTGCAAGAACTTCACCAGTGCTTCCTCTTGGCTTGGGTCAAGGTCGGCACCTATGGTAAAGGTCGCTCCTGAGGACCTGTCCTCGTCGACCGGCACCTGCTTGGTTTCCGCCTTGTCTTGGGTGAATAGCTGCTTCTTCTTGGTTGGTGCGGCTCCCTTGGCCTCGGAGGTGCCCGCACCGGCGGGCTGTGCCGCCGCGGCGGTCTTGAGGGTGAGCTTGAGTGCCGCCAGGGCCTCCTTGGCGTCCCCCTTGATGGTGAGGACACCCTTGCTTCCAGGCATCTTCATGAGGTTGTAGGCCGGATGGGTCGCTGCCATGAACTGGGCCAGAGCTGGGTACCTGAGGATGGCGTTGTACGGGAGGCCGATGCGAAAGTCAACCAGCTCGGTGCGGTAGTTGTCGCGCGTGCCAAAGGTGACAAGGAGGCGAATCTGCCCCAGGGAGTGGGCGGCACAGCCGCCAACTCCTGAGAAAGGCTTGCTGAGGCTGAGCCGCTCGAGCGGTACGTGAAGAAGGATGAAGGCCTCCACGGAGAGCATGTTGAGGCCGGCGTCGTCGTCGATGAGGGTCTTGGCAACGGCCACGTTGCAAATAGTGGGCGTGCAAAGCATCGGGAGCATACCCGAGCTGGCGGTGGTGACGGGGTGGTCTTCCGAGTCGAAGGTGAGGTATGCCTTGGGCGCAGCCCAGCCTGGCGGAGGCCCCGAGCGCTTGGAAGCGGCGCCGATTTGGTGAAGGAATGGCTTGATGTGGCGATCTGAAGGCGGTGCTTGAGAGCCGCCTAGTAGGGCCGCGACCGCGTGGTGCTTCGGTGCCGCATAGCGCGCAGTGAAGAGGCCGCGCAGCTCCTCCCAAGATGCCACCGTGGATCCGGGAAGGTTGAGTAGCCAGGCGCACGGCGCGCCGGTGAGGGCCATGGGAAACCAGTTGGCCATGACCTTGTCGTCGCCACCAGCCTCGAGGACGGCCTCCTCATATGTCATCAGGAAAGCTAATGGGTCCGCCGCGCCGTCGTAGCGCGGCGGCATCTCCGGCTTGAACTTGGGTGGCCACCGCACCTGCCGCAAGGCGGGGGTCAGGGCTCGGAGCCCCCTGGCCCCGTCGTCGGTGTCTGCCGTCGGAGCCGGGAGCGGGACGCCTGCCATGAGGGTGGAGCGCGATGGTGGCGGAGCGCAGATCGACGGGAGGGAAGCTACGGCGCACCCCTACCTGGCGCGCCAAATGTTGGATCTCGGGTTCCGGCAAAACCCTTAAGGCTCGAACTCTGGGGTACGCACGAAGATCTCCCCCTACCGATCCACGTCCTAGCTTTGCTAAGATCTCAAGGACTAACTCGACGAACTCGCAACACAAAGAACACAAGATTTATACTGGTTCGAGCCATCGTTGTGGTGTAATACCTTACTCCAGTGTGGTGGTGGTGGATTGCCTCTAGGGCTGAGGATGAACAGTTACAAGGGGAAGAACAACCTCCTGAGGTTGAGGTGTTCTTGTGCTCTGTGTGTGGGTGAGGATTACTCATGATGAGATGCCTCCTACTGTGGTGGCTAGTCCTATTTATAGAGTCCCTGGTCCTCTTCCCAAATGAGCGGGAAGGGATTCCACAACGGCCAGTTTGAAGGAAGACAACTAGTACAAGCTTATCCTGACAAAAGTAGTCTTCGCCTGCCAAAGGCTCTGGTGGTGACGCTGCCTTGGGCTCCATGGTGACCTCCGTCTTGCCGTCCTGCTGGTCTTGGTCTCGTTGCACTGATATGGAAACCTTTGCTTGACGCCTCGGTACTCCGCGCCTGCGCTTGCTTCCTTAGCACCAAAGAGGAAACAGGGACACTGTGCGCGCTGGCGCCCGCCTGGTCTCGGTCGTCATGGCTCACGTCACGAGAACCTCACGAGGTTTGCCTTGCCTTGATCTCTCCGCCCCTCATGATCCAACCTAGTGAGGCCGCTCCCGAAGAGGTCTTGTGTCGTCCGCCTCACGAGGCTTGGCCCCTCGCGAGGGTCTTGAATACTTGTTGGTGAAGATGGGCCGTACAGGCCCACTTGCAGTGCCACGCCGTGGGCCGCAGGCAGGCAAGTCTGGGGACCCCCGTTTCCAGAACGCTAACAATGTGCTACTTTCCAATTCTAGAGAAGGTACATTTACCTCATCAAGTTCTACTTTCCTCCCACTCACTTCTTTCGAGAGAAACTCCTTCTCTAGAAAGGATCCATTCACAGCAACAAAGATCTTGCCTTCGGATCTGTGATAGAAGGTGTACCCAATTGATTCCTTGGGGTATCTTATGAAGACGCACTTCTCCGATTTGGGTTCGAGCTTATCAGGCTGAAGCCTTTTGACATAAGTGTCGCAACCCCAAACTTTAGGAAACGACAACTTAGGTTTCTTGCCAAACCATAGTTCATACGGTGTCGTCTCAACGGATTTAGATGGTGCCCTATTTAACGTGAATGCGGATGTCTCTAATGCATAATCTCAAAATGATGGTGGTAAATAGGTAAGAGACATCATAGAACGCACCATATCCAATAAAGTACAGTTACAACGTTCGGATACACCATTACGCTGTGGTGTTCCAGGTGGAATGAGTTGTGAAACAATTCCACATTGTTTTAAATGAAGGCCAAACTCGCAACTCAAACATTTGCCTCCGCGATCAGATCGTAGAAACTTAATTTTCTTGTTATGATGACTCTCCACTTCACTCTGAATTCTTCGAACTTTTCAAATGTTTCAGACTTCTGTTAGATATACCCATACCTACTCAAATCATCTGTGAAGGTCAGAAAATAACGATACCTGCCACGTGCTTCAACACTCATCAAACCGCATACATTAGTATGTATTATTTCCAATAAGTCATTAGCTCGCTCCACTGTTCTGGAGAACGGAGTTTTAGTCATCTTGCCCATGAGGCATGGTTCGCAAGTATCAAATGATTCATAATCAAGTGATTCCAAAAGTCCATCTGCATGGAGTTTCTTCATGCGCTTTACACCAATATGACCTAAATGGCAGTGCCACAAGTATGTTGCAGTATCATTATCAACTTTTCATCTTTTGGCATCAATATTATGAATATGTGTATCACTACGATCGAGATTCAATAAACCATTCACATTGGGTGTATGACCATAGAAGGTTTTATTCATGTAAACAGAGCAACGATTATTCTCTAACTTAAATGAATAAACGTATTGCAATAAACATGATCTAATCATATTCATGCTCAACACAAACACCAAATAACATTTATTTAGGTTCAACACTAATCCTGAAGGTAGAGGGAGTGTGCGATGGTGATCATATCAACCTTGGAATCATTTCCAACATACATCGTCACCTCGCTTTTAACTAGTCTCTGCAACTCCTGTTTCGAGTTACTAATCTTAACAACTGAATTGGTATCAAATACCTAGGGGTTACTATGAACACTAGTAAAATACACATCAATAACATGTATATCAAATATCCCTTTGTTCACTTTGCCATCCTTCTTATCCACCAAGTATTTGGGGCAGTTCCACTTCCAGTGACCATTTCCTTCGCAGTAGAAGCACTCAGTTTCAGGCTTGGGTCCAGCTTTGGGATTCTTCACGGGAGTGCCAACTTGCTTGACATTCTTCTTGAAGTTTCCTTTTTTCCCTCACCCTTTTTCTTGAAACTAGTGGTCTTGTTAACCATCAACATTTCATGCTCTTTCTTGATTTCTACCTTCGCCGATTTCAGCATCGCGAAGAGCTTGAGAATCATTTTTGTCATCCCTTGCATATTATAGTTCATCACGAAGTTCTAGTAGCTTGGTGATAGTGACTAGAGAACTCTGTCAAGCAATATCTTATCTGGAAGATTAACTCCCACTTGATTCAAGCGATTGTAGTACCCAAACATTCTGAGTACATGCTCACTGGCTGAGCTATTCTGCTCCATCTTGTAGGCAAAGTACTTGTCAGAGGTCTCATACCTCTTGATACGGACATGAATCTGAAATACCAATTTTCAGCTCTTGGAACATCTCATATGCTCCGTGGCGTTCAAAATGTTTTTGAAGTCCCGGTTCTAAGCCGTAAAGCATGGCGCACTAAATTATTAAGTAGTCATCATATCAAGCTTGCCAAACGTTCATAACGTCTGCATCTGCTCCTGCAATAGGTCTGTCACCTAGCGGTGCACAAAGGACATAATTCTTCTATGTAGCAATGAGGATAATCCTTAGATCACGGACCCAGTCCGCATCATTGCTACTATCATCTTTCAACTTAGTTTTCTCTAGGAACATATCAAAAATATAGGGGAGCTATATCGCGAGCTATTGATCTACAACATAGATATGCAAAACTATTATGACTAAGTTCATGATAAATTAAGTTCAATTAATCAAATTACTAATGAACTCCCACTTAAAACAACATCCCTCAAGTTGTCTAAGTGTTACATGATCCAAATCAACTAACCCATGTCCGATCGTCACGTGAGATGGGGTAGTCATCAATGGTGAACATCTCTATGTTGATCATATCTACTGTATGACTCATGTTTGACCTTTCGGTCTCCAGTGTTCCGAGACCATGTATGTACATGCTAGGCTCGTCACCGGCTTGACACCTTGATCTCCATTGTAGCGTCGTTGCGTCGAGGTCGTCACGCCAACTATTGCTTCTACAACTATTGCTAACGCATAGTGATAAAGTAAAGCAATTACATGGCGCTTGCACTTCATATAATAAAGAGATAACCCTAAGGCTCCTACCGGTTGTCGATATTACAAAACATGATCATCTCATACATCAACATATATCACATCACAACATGCCCTGCAAAAACAAGTTAGATGTCCTCTACTTTGTTGTTGCAAGTTTTACATGGCTGCTACGGGCTTCGAGCAAGAACCGTTCTTACCTACACATAAAACCACAACGGTGATTCATCAAGTTTGTTGTTTTAACCTTCTTCAAGGACCGGCCGCAGTCAAATTCGATTCAACTAAAGTAGGAGAAACAGACACCCGCCAGCCACCTTTATGCAAAACTAGTTGCATGTCAGTCGGTGGAACCGGTCTCATGTGCGTGGACATGTAATGTTGGTTCGGGCCTCTTCATCCCACAATACCGCCGAATCAAAATAATACGTTGGTGGTAAGCGGCATGACTATCACCGCCCACAACTCTTTGTGTTCTACTCGTGCATATCATCTACGCATAGACCTGGCTCTGATGCCACTGTTGGGAATCCTTGCATGGAAAACAAAAGAATTTCTACGCACACGCAATGATCTATCCATGGAGATGCATAGAAACGAGAGGGGGAGAGTGTGTCTACATACCCTCGTAGACCGTAAGTGGAAGCATTTCACAACGCGATTGATGTAGTCGAACTTTCTTCGCGCTCCAACCGATCTAGTACTGAACGCACAGCACCTCCACGTTCTGCACACGTTCAGCTCGGTGACGTCCTCCGCCTTCTTGATCCAGCAAGACGGCGAGGTGGTAGATGAGTTCCGGCAGCACGACGATGTGGTGATGGTGACGGTGAAGTGATCTCCGCAGGGCTTCTCCTAAGCACTATGGAAATATTACCGGGGGTGTAAACGGTGGAGGGGGGCGCCGCACACGGCTAGGCAATTGTCTGTTGTGTGCTAGGCGGCCCCCTCCTACATATATATAGGTGGGAGGGAGGGAGGAGCAGCCAAAGAAGGCGCCAAGTAGTAGGAATCCTACTTGGGGTCCATCCCAAGCCGCGCCCCCCTTTCCTTATTTGTAGTGCGGGGAAAGGCAGGGGAGGGTGCCCCCTTTCCTTTCTCCCATGAGAGGGAAAGGCAGGAGGGGCTAGCCCTCCCCCTTTTCCTTCCCTAGGACTGGCCAAACAAGGGAGGGCCGCACAAGCCCCTTTGTGGGCTGGTATGTCCCCTCCTTTGGCCCATAAGGCCCATAACTTGCCGGGGGGTGCCCGGAACCCCTTCCGGTGACCCGGTTCCTTCCCGGTACGTCCCGAAACACTTCCGGTGTCCAAATACCATCATCCTATATATCAATCTTTACCTCTCGACCATTTCGAGACTCCTCGTCATGTTAGTAATCTCATCTGGGACTCTGAACAACATTCGGTCACCAAAACATATAACTCATATAACACTATATCGTCAACGAACGTTAAGCGTGCGGACCCTACGGGTTCGAGAACTATGTAGACATGACCGAGACACCTCTGCAGTCAATAACCAATAGCGGAACCTGGATGCCCATATTGTCTCCTACATATTCTACGAAGATCTTTATCGGTCGAACCGTTTTGACAACATACATAATTCCCTTTGTCCATCGGTATGATACTTTCCCGAGTTTGGATCATCGGTATCTTCATACCTATTTCAATATCGTTACCGGCAAGTCTCTTTACTCGTTCCGTTATACTTCACCTTGTGACTAACTCCTTAGTCATTTGCTTGCAAGCTTATGATGTGTATTACTGAGAGGGCCCAGAGATACCTCTCCGATACTCGGAGTGACAAATCCTAATCTCGATCTACGCCAACTTAACAAACACCTTTGGAGATACCTGTAGAGCATCTTTATGATCACCTAGTTACCTTGTGACGTTTGATAGCACACAAGGTATTCCTCTGGTATCCGGGAGTTGCATAATCTCATAGTCGAAGGAATAAGTATTTGACATGAAGAAAGCAATATCAATAAACTGACCGATCAATATGCTAAGCTAACGGATGGGTCTTGTCCATCACATCGTTCTCCTAATAATGTGATCCCGTTATCAAATAACAACACATGTCTATGGTTAGGAAACCTTAACCATCTTTGATCAACGAGCTAGTCTAGTAGAGGCTTACTAGGGACACGGTATTTGTTTATGTATTCAGACATGTATTTAAGTTTTCGCTCAATACAATTCTAGTATGAATAATAAACCTTTATCATGATTTAGGAAATATAATAATAACCATTTTATTATTGCCTCTAGGGCATATTTCCATCAATATTTATATAACTTATTTATGTTTTTGGCACAATATTTATTTGTACTAACCTATCAAATGCCAGAGGCCAATTCCTGTTTTGTATTGTTTTGGGATTTTCAGGTAAAAAAATCATGGAGCCAGAATGAACATGATTTTTTTGTGATTTTTTATGAAAAATATCAGATTTTTGGGCAAATAAAACATCATAAGGCGGTGCACGAGGGCTCCACATGGCCTCATGGCGCGACCAGGGCCGTGTGGGACACTCCCGTGGAGGCTCCCGTGGAGGCTCCTTAAATCAATTGACGCCCTTCTTTCACCACAAGAAAACTAATTTTATAGAACAAAAGCTCTCTTAAAATTTCAGCCTGATCGGAGTTATGGATATTTAAGAAACAATGTTCGGCCAGAAAACAAAAGTGAAAATGCGAGACAGAAAAGAGAGATCCAATCTAGGGAGTGCTCCCCCTCTCCCTGGGGGGAAAGGAAGAAGAAGAAAGAGGGGGACCTTCCCCTCACCTTTGGTGGCGCCAGGATGCTGTCGGGGACATCTCCATCGTCACCATCACCAACAAATGTATCTCCGTTCTCATGGTGACGTGCGAGTAGTTCATCCTTGGGGCTGAGGGTATGTATTAGTAGTTATGTGTTCGATCTCTCTCTCCCATGTCCTTGTAGGATCCCGATCTTGATTGTATCATGAGCTTTATTAATATAGTTGGATCTTATGATGTTCATCCCCCTTTATTATTTCTGTGGTGAATCGATTCTTGCTCTTTGAAATTTCTTTATGTTGGATAAAATGCTTGGAATTTGAGATCACATGATGCATGTCTAACAATTAAATTGCAGATACACATGGTAACAGTGGGGTACTCTATGCATAAAGGTTGAATGATAGGTTGCCGCAATAGGATTTCTGGAATTATCCGTGGCACATTGAGGTTGTTCAATATATGATCAAGATTGCACACCTACGTGATTTCATCATACTTTCTTCAATAAAAATATAGACTTTGGAGTGGTTCTTTTGCTGCACTTTTTGAGGGCATATCATGTTGTTTAACTATGTTAATGATGTTGAGAGTTTGCCACTAGTGAAAGTATGAAACCTAGGTCTTGTTTTCAAGCATTGTGATATCGTTTTTATTCACTTGCTACGTTGGACATTCTCGGTGATGGATGCATGTGCTATCACATGATGACTTCGTCCAGGTACTTGTCACCCTTTGGGCGATCTGATATGCTCGCAGGCAAGCGCTCCACGAGCAGATATTCCAAAGTCCACATGCCACTCATAGCTTCATATTGAGATACATTGGAGAGTTGAATGATTGCAAACAAAAGAAGGCTACTGCGACAAGGCCGACTGTAGCAAGACAACCTTGTCCGTGGTGGATCTAACCGAAGCATGGTATAGCCAAGATTAGAGTGGACGACATGGTCTCGTGTGCGTCCAATGATGGAGCCTACATCGCTGTGTGTCGTGATTCTATCGGTACCTACTTGGGTGCTTCAGTGGTACGATGCTTGATACGTCTCCAACGTATTTATAATTTTTGCTTGTTCCATGTTGTTATATTATCATTCTTGAATGTTTTACAATCATTTTATAGCAACTTTATATCATTTTTTGGGACTAACCTATTGACATGGTGCCCAGTGCCAGTTGTTGTTTTTGCTTGTTTTTTACTTCACAGACAATCAATACCAAACGGAGTCCAAACGTAGCGAAACTTTTGTGGATTTTTTCTAGACCAGAAGACACCCGGTGGGCCAAAGAAGTACCAGAGGGGAGCTCTGAGGTGAGCAGAACCCACCAGGGCGCGCCTGGGGTTGTGCCCACCTCGGTGGCCTCCGGTACCGCCTCTTCGCCCTATAAATTCCCAAATATTCCAAAAACCCCGAAGATAACCCTAGATCAGAAGTTCCGCCGCAGCAAGCCTCCGTAGCCATGAATAACTAATCGGGAGCCCATTATGGTACCCTGTCGGAGGGGGAAATCATCACCGGTGGCCATCTTCATCATCCCGGCGGCCACCATGATGAGGAGGGAGTAGTCCACCCTCGGGGCTGAGGGTTTGTACCACTAGCTATGTGTTTAATCTCTCTCTCTCTCTCTCATGTTCTTGAGATGTCACGATCTTGATGTATCGCGGGCTTTGTTAATATAGTCGGATCATATGGTGTTTTCCCCTCTGTATCTTGTTGTGATGAATTGAGTTTTCCCTTTGAGATTTCGTTTTACCGGATTGAATACTTTTATGGATTTGAGAGCACTTGATGTATGTCTTGCATATGAATACCCGTGGTGACAATGGGGTATTATATTGATTCACTTGATATGTGTTTTGGCACTCAACTCGTGGATTCCTGAGGTGACATTGGGGTAATCTATGCATAGGGGTTGATGCACGTTCTCGTGTTTTGTTTCTCCGGTAGAAATCCTGGGGCACTCTTTGAGGTTCTTTGTGTTGATTGAGTATTATGAATATGAATTTGCTTTGGTGTTATTTTAGTATGAACTCTTGATAGATCGATCGGGAAAAATAACTTGTGTTATTTTAGTACGAACTCTTGATAGATCGATTAGAAAGAATAACTTGGTGTTATTTTAGTATGAACTCTTGGATAGATCGATCCGGAAGAATAGCTACAAACAAGTTTTTCTTATGTTCACCGCTAGATAGGAACTTTGGAGTGATTCTTCATCGCACTTTGAGGGATGGTTATATGATCCAATTAGATTAGCATTGTTGAAAGATTGCACTAGCGAAAGTATGGTCCCTAGGCCTCATTTTCAAGCATTGCAATACCGTTTGTGCTCCGTTTTATCAATTGCTACCTTGCTGTTTTTTATTGTTCCTATTACAAAAATCAATATCTACTATCATTACTACACTTGTATCACCATCTCTTCGCCGAAATAGTGCACCTATACAAATTACCATTGTATTTGGTGTGTTGGGGACACAAGAGACTTTTTATAATTTGGTTGCAGGGTTGTTTGAGAGAGACCATCTTTATCGTACACCTCCCACGGATTGATAAACCTTAGGTCATCCACTTGAGGGAAAATTGCTACTGTCCTACAAAACTCTGCGCTTGGAGGCCCAACTGAAGGAAATATGCCCTAGAGGCAATAACAAAGTTATTATTTTATTTCCTTATATCATGATAAATGTTTATTATTCATGCCAGAATTGTATTAACCGGAAACTTGATACATGTCATACATAGACAAAACAAAGTGTCCCTAGTATGCCTCTACTAGACTAGCTCATTAATCAAAGATGTTTAAGTTTCCTAACCATAGACATGTGTTGTCATTTGATGAATGGGGTCACATCATTACGAGAATGATGTGATGGACAAGACCCATCCGTTAGCTTAGCATAAATGATCGTTTAGTTTTATTGCTATTGCTTCCTTCATGACTTATACATGTTCCTCTGACTATGAGATTATGCAACTCCTGAATAACGGAGGAACACCTTGTGTGCTATCAAACATCACAACGTAACTAGGTGATTATAAAGATGCTCTACAGGTGTCTCCGAAGGTGTTTGTTGAGTTGGCATAGATCGAGATTAGGATTTGTCACTCCGGTTGTCGGAGAGGTATCTCTTGGCCCTCTCGGTAATGCAATCACAATAAGCCTTGCAAGAAATGTTACTAATGAGTTAGTTACGGGATGATGCATTACGGAATGAGTAAAGAGACTTGCTGGTAATGAGATTGAACTAGGTATGATGATACCGGCGATCGAATCTCGGGCAAGTAACATACCGATGACAAAGGGAACAACGTATGTTGTTGTGCGGTTTGACCGATAAAGATCTTCATAGAATATGTAGGAGCCAATATGAGCATCCAGGTTTCACTATTGGTTATTGACCGGAGATGTATCTCGGTCATGTCTACATAGTTCTCGAACCCGTAGGGTCCGCACGCTTAACGTTCGATGACGATTGGTATTATGAGTTTATGTGTTTTGATGTACCAAAGGTTTTTCAAAGTCCCGGATGAGATCACGGACATGGCGACGAGTCTCAAAATGGTCGAGGCATAAAGATTGATATATTGGAGGGTTATATTCGGACACCGGAATGGTTCCAAAGTGTATCGGGTAATTTCCGGAGTACCGGGAGGTTACAGGAACCCCCCGGGAGATTAATGGGCCACAATGGGCCTTAGTGGAGAAGAGAGAGGGCCGGCCAGAGGTGGCGCCCCTCCCTTTGCCCAGTCCGAATTGGACAAGGGGAAGGGGGCGCCCCCCCTCCTTCCTTCTCTTCTCTCCTCTTTCCCTTCTTCTCCTTCTTGGACTAGGAAAGGGGGAAACCTACTCCTACTAGGAGTAGGAATCCTCCCCTTGGGCGCGCCCCTTGTGTCCGGCCCTCCTCCTCCTCCCCTCCTTTATATACGGGGGAAGGGGGCACCCCATAGAGACACAAGTTGATCTTTAGCCGTGTGCGGTGCCCCCTCCACAGTTTTCCACCTCGGTCATATTGTCGTAGTGCTTAGGCGAAGCCCTACGCCGGTAACTTCATCATCACTGTCACCACGCCATCGTGCTGATGGAACTCTCCCTCGGCCTCAACTACATCAAGAGTTAGAGGGACGTCACCGAGCTGAACGTGTGCAGATCGCGGAGGTGCCGTGCGTTCGGTACTTGGATCGGTTGGATCGCGAAGACGTTAGACTACATCAACCGCGTTACTAAACGCTTCCACTTTCAGCCTACAAGGGTACGTGGACACACTCTCCCCGCTCGTTGCTATGCTTCTCCTAGATAGATCTTGCGTGATCATAGGAATTTTTTTGAAATACTACGTTCCCCAACAGTGGCATCCGAGCCAGGTCTATGCGTAGATGTTATATGCACGAGTAGAACACAAAGAGTTGTGGGCGATAATAGTCATACTGCTTACCAGCGTGTCATACTTTGATTCGGCGGTATTGTTGGATGAAGCGGCCCAGACCGACATTACATGACCGCGTTCATGAGACTGGTTCTACCGCCGTGCTTCGCACACAGGTGGCTAGTGGTGTCTGTTTCTCCAACTTTAGTTGGATCGAGTGTGACTACGCCTGGTCCTTGTTGAAGGTTAAAATAACACACTTGACGAAAAATCATTGTGGTTTTGATACGTAGGTAAGAACGATTCTTGCTAAGCCCATAGCAGCCACGTAAAACTTGCAACAATAAAGTAGAGGACGTCTAACTTGTTTTTGCAGGGCTTGCTGTTATGTGATATGGTCAAGACGTGATGATATATAAATTGTTGTATGAGATGATCATGTTTTGTAACAGTTATCGGCAACTAGCAAGAGCCATATGGTTGTCGCTTTATTGTATGAAATGCAATCGCCATGTAATTGCTTTACTTTATCACTAAGCGGTAGCGATACTCGTAGAAGCAATAGTTGGCGAGACGACAACTATGCTTCGATGGAGATCAAGGTGTCAAGCCGGTGACGATGGTGATCATGACGGTGCTTTGGAGATGGAGATCAAAGGCACAAGATGATGATGGCCATATCATATCACTTATTTTGATTGCATGTGATGTTTATCCTTTATACATCTTATTTTGCTTAGTACAACGGTATCATTATAAGATGATCTCTCACTAAATTTCAAGGTATAAGTGTTCTCCCTGAGTATGCACCGTTGCGACAGTTCATCGTGCCGAGGCACCACGTGATGATCAGGTGTGATAAGCTCTACGTTCACATACAATGGGTGCAAGCCAGTTTTGCACACGCAGAATACTCGGGTTAAACTTGACGAGCCTAGCATATGCAGATATGGCCTCGGAACACTAAGACCGAAAGGTCGAGCGTGAATCATATAGTAGATATGATCAACATAGTGATGTTCACCATTGAAAACTACTCCATCTCACGTGATGATCGGACATGGTTTAGTTGATTTGGATCACGTGATCGAGGGATGTCTATCTAAGTGGGAGTTCTTAAGTAATATGATTAATTGAACTTAAATTTATCATGAACTTAGTCCTGATAGTATTTGCATATCTATGTTGTAGATCAATTGCTCGCGTATAGCTTCCATGTTTTATTTATGATATGTTCCTAGAGAAAACTAAGTTGATAGTTGATAGTAGCAATGATGTGGACTAGGTTCGTGATCTGAGGATTATCTTCATTGCTGCACATAAGAATTATGCCCTTTATGCACCGCTAGATGACAGAACTATTGCAGGAGTAGATGCAGACGTTATGAACGTTTGACAAGCTCGGTATGATGACTACTTGATAGTTTAGTGCACCATGCTTTACGGCTTAGAACCGGGACTTCAAAAATGTTTTGAAATGTCACGGAGCATATGAGATGTTCCAAGAGCTGAAATTGGTATTTTAGACTCATGCCCGAGTCGAGAGGTATGAGACCTCTGACAAGTACTTTGCCTACAAGATGGAGGAGAATAGCTCATACAGTGAGCATGTGCTTAGAATGTATGAGTACTACAATCGCTTGAATCAAGTGGGAGTTAATCTTCCAGATAAGATAGTGATTGACAGAGTTCTCTAGTCACTATCACCAAGTTACTAGAACTTCGTGATGAACTATAATATGCAAGGGATGACGAAAACGATTCCCCGAGCTCTTCGCGATGCTGAAATCGATGACGGTAGAATCAAGAAAACCATCAAGTGTTGATGGTTGACAAGACCACTAGTTTCAAGTAAAAGGGCAAGGGAAAGAAAGGGAACTTCAATAAGAATGGCAAGTTGTCACTCCCATGAAGAAGCCAAAGGCTAGACCCAAGCCTGAAACTGAGTGCTTCTACTGCAAAGGAAATGGTCACTAGAAGTGGAATTACCCCAAATACTTGGCGGATAAGAAGGATGGCAAAGTGAACAAAGTTATATTTGATATACAGATTATTGATGTGTACTTTACTAGTGTTCATAGCAACCCCTCGGTATTTGATACTGGTTCAGTTACTAAGAGTAGTAACTCAAAACAGGAGTTGCAAAATAAACAGAGACTAGTTAAGGGCAAGGTGATGATATGAGTTGGAAGTGATTCCAAGGTTGATAAGATCACCATCGCACACTCCCATTACCTTCGGGATTAATGTTGAACCTAAAATAAATGTTATTTGGTGTTTGCGTTGAGCATGAATATGATTGGATCATGTTTATTGCAATACGGTTATTCATTTAAGTCAAAGAATAATTGTTGTTCTATTTACATGAATAAAACCTTCTATGGTCATACACTCAATATAAATGGTTTATTAAATCTCGATCGTAGTGATACACATATTCATAATATTGAAGCCAAAAGATGCAAAGTTAATAATGATAGTGCAACTTATATGTGGCACTGCCGTTTAGGTCATATTGGTGTAAAGCACATCAAGAAACTCCATGCTGATGGACTTTTGGAATCACTTGATGCTTGCGAACCATGCCTCATGGGCAAGATGACTAAAACTCCATTCGCCGGAACAATGGAGCGAGCAACTGACTTATTGGAAATAATAGATACTGATGTATGCGGTCCGATGAGTGTTGAGGCTCGCGGCGGGTATCGTTATTTTCTGACCTTCACAGATGATTTGAGCAGATATGGGTATATCTACTTGATGAAACATAAGTTTGAAACATTTGAAAGTTCAAAGAATTTCAGAGTGAAGTGGAAAATCATTGTAGCAAGAAAATAAAAGTTTCTACGATCCGATCGTGGAGGTGAATATTTGAGTTATGAGTTTGGTCTTCATTTGAAACAATGTGGAATAGTTTCGCAACTCACGCCACCTGAACACCACAGCGTAATGGTGTGTCCGAACATCGTAACCGTACTTTATTAGATATGGTGCGATCTATGATGTCTCTTACCGATTTACCACTATCGTTTTGGGGTTATGCATTAGAGACAACTGCATTCACGTTAAATAGGGCACCATCTAAATCCGTTGAGACGACACCGTATGAACTGTGGTTTAGCAAGAAACCTAAGTTGTCGTTTCTTAAAGTTTGGGGCTGCGATGCTTATGTGAAAAAGCTTCAACCTGATAAGCTCGAACCCAAATTGGAGAAATGCGTCTTCATAGGATACCCAAAGGAAACTGTTGGGTACACCTTCTATCACAGATCCGAAAGTAAGATATTCGTTGCTAAGAATGGATCCTTTCTAGAGAAGGAGTTTCTCTCGGAAGAAGTGAGTGGGAGGAAAGTAGAACTTGATAAAGTAATTGTACCTTCTCCCAAATTGGAAAGTAGTTCATCACATAAATCAGTTCCAATGATGCCTACACCAATTAGTGAGGAAGTTAATGATGATGATCATGAAACTTCAGATCAAGTTCCTACCGAACCTCGTAGGTCAAACAGAATATGTTCCGCACCAGAGTGGTACGGTAATCCTATTCTGGGAGTCATGTTACTAAACCATGATGAAGCTGCGAACTATGAGGAAGCGATGATGAGCCCAGATTCCGCGAAATGGTTTGAGGCCATGAAATCTGAGATGGGATCCATGTATGAGAACAAAGTATGGACTTTGATTGACTTGCCCAATGATCGGTGAGCCATTGAGAATAAATGGATCTTCAAGAGGAAGACGGACGCTGATAGTAGTATTACTATCTACAAAGCTCGAATTGTCGCAAAAGGTTTTTGACAAGTTCAAGATGTTGAGTACGATGAGATTTTCTCACTCGTATCGATGCTTAGAGTCTGTCCGAATCATGTTAGCAATTGCCACATTTTATGAAATCTGGCAAATGGATGTCAAAACTGTATTCCTTAATGATTTTATTTAAGAAGAGTTGTATATGATGCAACCAAAAGGTTTTCTCAATCCTAAAGGTGCTAACAAAGTGTGCAAGATCTAGCGATCCATCTATGGACTGGTGCAAGCATCTCGGAGTTGGAATATACGCTTTGATGAGTTGATCAAAGCATATAGTTTTATATAGACTTGCAGTAAAGCCTGTATTTACAAGAAAGTGAGTGGGAGCAGTACAGCCTTTCTGATAAGTATATGTGAATGACATATTGTTGATCCGAAATGATGTAGAATTTTCTGGAAAGCATAAAGGAGTATTTGAAAGGAGTTTTTCAAAGAAAGACCCCAGAGAAGCTGCTTACATATTGGGCATCAAGATCTATAGAGATAGATCAAGACGCTTGATAAGTTTTTTCAATGAGTACATACCTTTACAAGATTTTGAAGTAGTTCAAAATGGAATAGTCAAAGAAGGAGTTCTGGCCTGTATTGCGAGGTGTAAATTTGAGTAAGACTCAAAACCCGACCACGGCAGAAGATAGAGAGAGAATGAAAGTCATTCCCTATGCCTCAGCCATAGGTTCTATAAAGTATGCCATGCTGTGTACCAGACCTATTGTATACCCTGCCCTGAGTTTGTCAAGGGAGTACAATAGTGATCTAGGAGTAGATCACTGGCCATTGGTCAAAAATTATCCTTAGTGGAATAAGGATATGTTTCTCAGTTATGGAGGTGATAAAGAGTTCGTCATAAAGAGCTACGTCGATGCAAGCTTTGACACCTATCTGGATGACTCCGAGTCTCGATCTAGATACATATTGAAAGTTGGAGCAATTAGCTAGAGTAGCTTCGTGCAGAGCATTGTAAACATAGAAATTTGCAAAATACATACGACTCTGAATGTGGCACATCCGTTGACTAAATTTATCTCACAAGCAAAACATGATCACACCTTAAGTGCTCTTGGGTGTTAATCACATAGCGATGTGAACTAGATTATTGACTCTAGTAAACCCTTTGAGTGTTGGTCACATGGCGATGTAAACTATGGGTGTTAATCACATGGTGATGTGAACTATTGGTGTTAAATCACAAGGTGATGTGAACTATTGGTGTTAAATCACATGGCGATGTGAACTAGATTATTGACTCTAGTGCAAGTGGGAGACTGAAGGAAATATGCCCTAGAGGCAATAATAAAGTTATTATTTCATTTCCTTATATCATGATAAATGTTTATTATTCATGTTAGAATTGTATTAACCGAAAACTTGATACATGTGTGAATACATAGACAAAACAAAGTGTCCCTAGTATGCCTCTACTAGACTAGCTCGTTAATCAAAGATGGTTAAGTTTCCTGACCATAGACATGTGTTGTCATTTGATGAACGGGGTCACATCATTAGGAGAATGATGTGATGGACAAGACCCATTCGTTAGCTTAGCATAAATTATCGTTTAGTTTTATTGCTATTGCTTTCTTCATGACTTATACATGTTCCTCTGACTATGAGATTATGCAACTCCCGAATACCAGAGGAGCACCTTGTGTGCTATCAAACATCACAACGTAACTGGGTGATTATAAAGATGCTCTACAGGTGTCTCCGAAGGTGTTTGTTGAGTTGGCATAGGTCGAGATTAGGATTTGTCACTCCGATTGTCGGAGAGGTATCTCTGGGCCCTCTCGGTAATGCACATCACTATAAGCCTTGCAAGCAATGTTACTAATGAGTTAGTTACGGGGTGATGCATTACGGAACGAATAAAGAGACTTGCCGGTAACGAGATTGAACTAGGTATGATGATACCGACGATCGAATCTCGCGCAAGTAACATACCGATGACAAAGGGAACAACGTATGTTGTTGTGCGGTTTGACCGATAAAGATCTTCGTAGAATATGTAGGAGCCAATATGCGCATCCAGTTTTCGCTATTGGTTATTGATCGGAGATGTGTCTCGGTCATGTCTACATAGTTCTCGAACCCGTAGGGTCCACACGCTTAACGTTCGATGACGATTGGTATTATGAGTTTATGTGTTTTGATGTACCGAAGGTTTTTTGGAGTCCCGGATGAGATCACGGACATGACGAGGAGTCTCGAAATGGTCGAGACATAAAGATTGATATATTGGAAGGTTATATTCGGACACCGGAATGGTTCCGAAGTGTATCGGGTAATTTCCGGAGTACCGGGAGGTTACCGGAACCCCCCGGGGGATTAATGGGCCACAATGGGCCTTAGTGGAGAAGAGAGAGGGCCGGCCAGAGGTGGCGCGTGCCCCCCCTTTGCCCAGTCCGAATTGGACAAGGGGAAGGGGGGCGCCCCCCTCCTTCCTTCTCTTCTCTCCTCTTTCCCTTCTTCTCCTTCTTGGACTAGGAAAGGGGGAAACCTACTCCTACTAGGAGTAGGAATCCTCCCCTTGGGCACGCCTCTTGTGGCTGGCCCTCCTCCTCTTCCTCCCCTCCTTTATATACGGGGGAAGGGGCACCCCATAGAGACACAAGTTGATCTTTAGCCGTGTGTGGTGCCCCCCTCCACAGTTTTCCACCTCGGTCATATTGTCGTAGTCCTTAGGCGAAGCCCTGCGCCGGTAACTTCATCATCACCGTCACCATGCCATCGTGCTGACGGAACTCTCCCTCGGCCTCAACTAGATCAAGAGTTCGAGGGACGTCACAGAGCTGAACATGTGCAGATCGCGGAGGTGCCGTGCGTTCGGTACTTGGGTCGGTTGGATCGCGAAGATGTTCGACTACATCAACCGCGTTACTAAACGCTTTCGCTTTCAGTCTACAAGGGTACGTGGACACACTCTCCCCGCTCGTTGCTATGCTTCTCCTAGATAGATCTTGCGTGGTCGTAGGAATTTTTTTGAAATACTACGTTCCCCAACACCAACATGATTCTACAAGAATAAAGTAGCGTAGTAGATATCAATGCTCAGGTATCATAGACCCGACGACCCTGAAGGCGTTAGCGTGCCTAGAAGCTTTGGCCCTTTCCCTTGACCTCTCATTATCGCATGTGCAAATTGCATCAGATTGTCAGGTGGTGATCAATGATATAAAGCAAGGTACAGGTGGGACGTATGGAGCAATTATCAAGGAAATTATAGACATTACATAGTTTTAGAGTTGCTCTTTCATCTTTGAAGGGCGAGACACCAATTTTGAGGCTCATGGCTAGCCTCGCTAGACATGCTTTTGGCGTGGGGATAGGTTGCCATTTGTGGCTTCTAAATCTTCCATATTTATCTTGTATTCCCATGAACATTACTGTGTAATCAATAAAGTGTGTTTAGACTCAAAATAAATAAATAAAATAAGCCAAAAGCCAAAACCAAAAGCCCCTATTTAAATGATTTTTTGACTTTTAAGCCAAAATGAATATGGCAATGCTACGCGTCGGCCGGTGGATTTTTTTAAAAGATCCGCCACCTCGACAGTCGTTTGATCCGGCGTTATCCAACGGCACGGATATTTCCACAGCATCACAACAAAGGCATGGTTGCAGAATCCTTCTTTGCAACACACCATATGTTGCAGAAACATTTGCAACGAGGTTATATTATAGAGTTTATTAGTTTTTTGTTGCTATTCTTTTGTAACATGGGTGTTGTTGCGAAAAGACTTCTGCAACACAGATGATGTTGCAGAATTTTTTTTGTGTTAAATTTTTTGCAACATGGATGTTGTTGCAGAACGACTTCTGCAACACAGATGATGTTGCAACAAAGATGATGTTGTAGAATTTATTTTTCCGTCTTAATATTTTTACAAAATGGTTATTGTTGCGAAAGAACTTCTGCAACACAGATGATGTTGCAGAAAATTGTTAAGGTGGCAGAGGCACGCGTCCCGTGCGAATTGAGTCGGATGGTGCCACGAATTAGATGTTTTGCAACACCTATTGTGTTGCACTAAGATGTACGCTGTGCACCATCAGATGGAACTTGGATCTGGCGGCTGGACGAGTGGCGGAACACTAGGCGTGATCGACCGGCTGATTCTAATCATTCCCCAAATGAAAAATTTGCAAGAGCTAAAGCATAGGGCTTGTTGTGATCTCCTCCCACTCCAAACTTCATCAATTTTCGGCCCGAAGCCCGCCCGAACGCTATAACTCCAGGAAGCTGAATTCACGAAGCGATCATGGGCTCTAGTTTATTTTTCTGGAGCGAGGGATTCCCAGCTCCACGTTTTTCTGAATCTTTGGCGGTACGTGAGGCACTAGCAATTGCGGAGTATTTCTGGGTGCATCGGCAATCACTTTCAAATATATTCATAACTCTTTGGCGGTACATGAGGTGCTAGCAATTGCGGAGGATTATATTTACAAAAAATTAATGTGGCGTTTGATTGCAAGAAGATTGTGGATTATATCAAGCGGGGATCATCGGCGGAGCATGCAGCTATTATACATGAAATCATAGGTCGTTCGCGTCTTTTTATCGCTTGTAACATTATCCATGAGTTTAGGAGCTCGAATTTCGAGCCTCACACTCTCGCTAGGCATGCTCTTTCACTTGGGCTCGGTCGCCATGTTTGGTTAGGACAACCCGAAAATTTGAATTTTATCCATGTAAAATGCCATAACAGTTTGAATAAGCCTGGCGAGAATGTCTAGAAAAACGTTTTTCTGAATCTGGAGTTCGAGTTTTTTACGGCTGTTATGCCACCGCCAAGAAAAACGCTTCGATCACGTCCTCGCTCGATCCCGCACGCACCCGCTCGCCCACATCTCCCCTTTCGCTCGTCTTCTCCTCTCAAACCCTAACAGCGCCATTCCCGCCGCCACGCCCGGCTGCCCCGTGGCCGGCCGGAACCCGTCCTCCGCCTACAGATCCGGCCATCCCAGGCTGATTCCCGCCGGATCCCATCCTCGGCGCCGCTAGCCGCGCGGGGTGCAAGGAGCTGCGACCCCATGCCTCGGAGGAGCTAGCCCTGACGCCATTGACCTGTGTGCAATTCGGCCCGGTATCTTCTGGTTTGGTGGAGTGCCTGGCCTGTTGGAGTCGCAAATACGGCCCATCTTACTTCTAGATCCAACCCAAAGCGCAGCGCCTTCGACCAGGCCGAGTTGGGACGGTCCACGACACACTCACGCATCTTCTCCATCGACGGCGCGCCGGCGGCGATGGCGGCGCGGAAGCTCATCCTCGGCCTCACAGCAGCAAGGCGAGCCAGTTCTCGGGCCTCTGTACTCCTCCGGGCTTCACCCCTCCTGGAAGCCTCCACTTCTGCCTCCCACGCCACCGCCGCCGCGACGAATGGATCGCCAAGGGCGCTGCTCTTCTCCTCTAGGGTCTTCTCGTCGACCCCTCCGGCTCAACAGTCCGCCGGAGATGTGCCCGCCCCATCCGCGGTGGACCACAAGTTTGTCTCTCCTTCTTTAAAGCTCCTTGTCGCGTTCCTATCTTCAGCATTTGCGTTTCTATAGTTTCTGCTAATTGTAGCATCACATCCAATTAATCGTCAAGTTCAAGCATGGTTGTTCATGAGGCGCTACTCCGTCCCTGAAATAGGACTAGTCAAATTGGCATATCTGTGATTGCCGGCGCATGATCTGATGTTTCTCTATGCTACCTTTTTTATGTTGTTGCCAACATGCTTATCTATCAAAACGCAGAGTTCGAATTATCAAACAACATATGAAGCTCATCCATTGAAGCGTGAAATCCGAACAGGACATGTTGTTCCATTCCAAATCTATTTACAATGCCGCCAAGTCGCCAACTCCACTGGGTTGATAAGTTAATTAATCAGCACACACCTTATAAATCCGTAGCGTGACCATGCTCCCCTCTAGCATTTGAGTAATTTTTTCGGCAAGGTGACGCCGGATGCTCGTTATGGATGTGACAGAGAAGTTATCTGTTACAACGATACACGAGGTATGAGCTATCACCGTCATGTTGAACGTCGGTCTGTATGTCCATATATTGATGGAGCCAGTGATCCGAGTGGAGGCGAAGCTGTGTGGGGGTGCCTCACATGGCCGTGTCTGTGAGCATGATTGAGGAAGGCATCCTTGTTCATGCTCGGCGGAGAGAACATAGCATCAAGCTTGACCATGCTGGCAATGTCATGGGCCATGTCCTTGTATGTGAGCGTCTTGATGACGAACTGACAGCGAACTGGAGGAGGCTGTGAGTCAATTAGGTGCTCAATATATGGGCAAACTATATGTGTATACGATTATGAAATAACCTTGGTCCTAAAATTTGTGTTGGACATGGGCACTGATTTCCATATCTGAGTTGGTTATATGCGTTACAGAATCTATGCCGAGAAACACGATTCATGTATGGCTAGCAAAGAGACCAAATCTAGTACATGATTCTATTCCGTTTCATGTATTGATCTGATTAAATCTTAACCATTATTTGTGACTTTTTGTTAGATTAAACCTTGACCCCATGTTAATTTCACAAAATCTCCAACGTAACATTTCTATTGCTTTAATAATATAATAGATAGATAGACTTGGGCCATGGAAAAATGAGGAAAACCATATATCTTATATCCAGGGAAGATTTTGTACAATAATTCTTGTGATTTTGTGCCATTGCCTTTCATTGCAGCGAGCCCCAAAACAGATTCTCAAGGGCTCAAACACTACGTATTTCGTCATTACGGTTGCATGGGCTTAGCTATAGTCAGTATTTATATTTAGAAGCGATTGTAGTGGCTGAAGTAAATAAATGTGCATGAAATTAGTGTAGTATGAAAAGCTGTGCTAAAAAATGACTAGAGTTTAGAGCAGGAAACCCACTTCTCTTTGTGATTCATATTAGCATATAGTATATCATTTGTAATGCCACACTGTATAACTGGCTATCACATTTTTGTACATGAAACAGGTTGATAATTCCAGAGGATAAGTTCCATAAATTAGCAGATGATACAATACATGATTTGCTTGAAAAACTTGAGGTAATTGATTCCCTTGATAAGTTCTTGATATCTTAGTACTTCACAGGAAACTTCACCAATGAATACAAAAGTTCATCCTCTATTTGGCTAACACTTTTCTGTGTGCCTGTTTCAGGAATATGGTGATTCTCAGCAGATGGATGGCTTCGACATAGATTATGGGGTTAGTTATAATGAAATATCATGCACTCATGTTAGTTTCACTATTTTGAACTGTTTTTGTGCATTGGATCACTGATATTGTTTTCTCCATTTCGCTGAAATTTAAGAATCAAGTTCTAACATTGAGGCTAGGCGATTTGGGGACCTATGTTGTAAACAAGCAAACGCCAAACAGACAAATCTGGCTATCTTCACCTGTGAGGTATGGTTGTCTTGTCTTATTTGCTGCTCGTTTGATGTGTATACTACTTGAACTTAAGCATATTATTATCTTATTTGCCATGCTGTATAACTTTGAAGTTGTGCTTGCTATTATGTTACGCTGATACTTGTCTAGGACAGTTTACTGGCATCGGTACCTTTTCAGTTTAAGAAGAGTATATTTGCATTCTACAGCATTATTTTGATACTTATCCCATATGGGCTATGGCTTTGTGCTTTTCAGCATGGCTTTAAATTTTCCCCAACGCTTGATTTCCTTAAAAGATCCCACTCTTAAAAGATCCTGCTCAGATATCCAAGTGTTTGTTTAAATTGAACTGCCCATTACCCATAAGCTGTTCAACTTTGGTCTGTTACGTGTTGATTCTTATCTGAAAGGGGTGTCTATATCATGTCTGCAGTGGGCCTGCGAGGTTTGACTGGGATGCAGCAACAGACAGTTGGGTTTATAGGCGGACTGGAGTAAATCTCATGCGGCTTCTAGAGAAGGAGATCGGTGAGCTCTGTGGGACTCCAGTAGACCTTTCATAAAGGGATAGGAAAATGCCACATAGCTAAGTTTGAGGGGGCAGACAACATTTCTCGGCAAAGTAAACGAGATGGCATCTTTTAGTATGTTGATTCTGTCAAGTAAACCAAAGGAGTTGTTGTACTGCACATTTTTGCACGAAATGCTCTAATGGGTTGCCTAATAAGTCGTCTGGCTTTCGCCGATGGCGGGACATAGGCCTGTGATACTTCATGTTATATAATCAACCGTTTGCGTGCTGTGATCTGTTTTTTATAAGCCTGCTGTCCAAAAATTGTGTGTTGGTATTTCAATAGCATGATCAGCCAGACTAGTACTATTATGTTTCAGTAGGGAGTGCACAAACAATGGATTGGATCTCTGTATCACTGGCAATCAGTATGTTCTATTGTATGCAAGTAACAAAAGTCAAGTTACATCAACATTCAAACATCCTATGCGACTCTTGCTCCATGAGCTCAGGGCTCAGCCTGACCATGAGAATGCAGAACTCGGTCTGATCCAGGGCGCTGTCCCCGTCCATGTCCCCCTCCCTCATCATCTCCTGGAGCTCGTCGTCCCGGAGCTCGCCGAGCCCCAGCCTAGCAGCGTTCCTCTTGAGGCTCTGGAAGGTGATCCTGCCGGCCCTGGGGTCCATGAGCAGCTGGAACCCCTTGCAGAGCTCCTGGATCAGCCCCTCTGCGCCGAGCTTCTTCGCCATCGACGGCAGGAAGTCGTCAAACTGCACCGAGGTGCTCCCCCTGTCGACGCCCATGCTGTGCCCGATCCTCGTCGACGGCGAAGAACAAAGGATCAAGAACACCCGGCCCAGCTTGCAACAGTGGTGAATGGAGAATGAGAGGAGAATGGTGGGTGGGTGCTTAAATAAGGGGGTGGTGACGGGGGAGGAAGGAGTCCATAGGTTCTGGGAAGGAAGCAGCCTCTCCATGGATGCCAACCAAAGTACAGGTAATTGCAGGCGTCGTGGCTGGCTTAGCTATGTCTAGGACGTTGCTGCGCCCGGCGGTTTTCGGTTGGTTTCTGCGAAGTAGCCAGCACGTCGTACGACGGAAGGAAGGAGGCTTGTGCCGGATTGCTTGCAGGGGTCTCATGTGATGTGATGATGTGTGCCTCTTTTTCTTTATGAGTCATTAAGAAAATAGGCAGAGTCAGGTCAATGTGTCTGGCTGATCATATAACTAGTATAAACTGAGGTGATCTCGAGGAAGGTGGCGTATTTATTTCCGATTTGTGTAGCTGCTGGACGGCATTTTGACGTGGTCATCTTAAATGACTCGACTCGCAGGAAATTTCCGTTCAGTTGATATGTGTTCGAGTCCTACGCGCTAACGCCGTTGCTCGTCAGTTGTGATCACACTTGATGGTTTGCGATGAGGATTAAAGAGAATTTTGCAGGCCTAGTTTTCGGATTCCGGTGTGTTTTGATGCAGTACCGATACTATTCACCTGATTATTTCTTGGTGGAGCTATAGTAGGTGACAGGAAGCATCGTAGACATGGGAGGGCCTCTTCTTTTGGGAAGATAACTTGTAATTTGCCTACGTCCTCTCAACCGTTCTCGCTTTCCACACTACTGTAAGCGACGAGCCGACCCGACTGCATGTGAATTAATCAATAGATAGAAGAAAATGGGTTAAAAAAACATAGAGTCCTGAGACGACCGTGTTAGAGTAGTCATTATGGTATACGACTTCTAGTCCAAGTCAGTTTTGTACCTCTACCCCAAGTCGGTTTGTACCCTCTTATATACTCTTGTATGCCGCACCAAATCATCAATAAGCAAAAAATTTATTCAGCTTTCATGGTATCAGATACCGGTCCCAGGGTTTAGGGTATGGCTCCGCCAACGCCACCGCCGCCGCCGCCGCCCGGCTACTTCGAGCGCCGGGCCGCACTCATCGCCAAGGCTGCCAACACCGCGGCCGCTTCTCTCTCGGCCCTCACCATAGCTCCACAAAACTACACTGCACCCATCCTCGCCGCACCAATATCTCTTGCTGACACAATCTCCGACGTCAGCCCCTACATCCCATAGTTCTTGATCTCGCCGCCCACAACTACTACCATTGGAGACATCTCTTCGATCTCCACCTCGGCCGCTGCAACCTGCGCTCGCATGTCGCCGCCAACTGTCTTCCCCGCCCCGACGATCCGCAATGGTTGAAAGACGATCTCGCGATCGTCCAGTGGTTCTACACCCGCATCACCACCGAGATCTTCAACATGCTCGATCACGACGGCGCCACCGCTGCCAACATCTGGCACTCCCTCCGTCAGCTCTTCCAAAGCAACACCGACGCTCGGAAAAACGCTCTCCACACCGAGCTTCGCAATATGGTGCAAGGAGACGCCCCGGTGAACCTGTTCTGCCAGCGCGTTAAGACCATTGGTGATGAGCTCCGCGAACTCGGCGATACAGTTAGCGACTCACAGCTAATCAATATCGTCGTCGTCGGCCTCAGCGAAGACTTTGACAAGCAAGCCTCGTTCATACCGATGATACGGCCCCCTCCTACCTTCGCTGAAGTTCGTTCCTTGCTACAACTCGCGGCGGAAACACAAGCTCGCAAGGACTCTCGCCCCAAGGTCTTTCATGCTGCGGCTCGTCCTCCTCTGTCGTCTACACCAGCGCCGCCTTCCAGGCCGGCTCCTGCCGCCGGGCCGTCCGCATCGTCATCTGTTCAACCGCCCCCAGGCTGGCGTCCTAGTCCGAACTACCGCGGCAAAAACCCTATCTACAGGCCGCCGTCGACTCGTTCGGTTCCGCCTACGACATCACCAGCACCGAGTCCTGCACCACCCACCAGTGCTCCATCTGCGGTTGCATGGCGGCCTCCTCATGATCCTTGGACGGGGCTTGTTCAAGCATGGCCCATGCCCTGGTCCGCTCCGTCCACCCTCGGTGCTCCGCCGGCATACTCAGGTGCCTGGCAACCCGGCCTTCGGCCGCCTACTGGTGCTCCCGGGGTTCTCAACCCCCGACAGCCGGCCAATGCCTATCACGCCGCCCCGACGTATGCTCCTTATGGTCATTACACCACCGACGGCGGCGCCTACTACACACCTCAGCCGGCCCTGCTCCCGACGCCACCCCCACCACAGCCGGCCAATGCCTACTACACTCCCCAGCCGGCCCTACTGCCTTCACCATCGTATCCGCCGGCACTGCTTCCGACGCCACCCTCACCTGCGACGCCGAGCTGGGATCAAGCTGCCTTTCTCCAGGCCATGAATAACTTTGCTGCACAAGGAAACTCAGGTACGGATTGGATCTTTGATTCAGGGGCCTCTAGTCATATGTCTGCATCTAGTAATTGGTTATCTTCTTGCACTAAATCTCCTTTCCCTTCC
Organism: Triticum aestivum; assembly: GCF_018294505.1. Classification (NCBI taxonomy): domain Eukaryota; kingdom Viridiplantae; phylum Streptophyta; class Magnoliopsida; order Poales; family Poaceae; genus Triticum; species Triticum aestivum. Next base: position 430,544,679 of record NC_057802.1, read on the forward strand.
ATTATCCTTGGAGATGGATCATCTATTCCTATATATTGTGTTGGTCAGGCTCAACTTCCCTCTTCCACCAAACCTCTTTTACTTCGCGATGTTCTAGTTGCACCCGCCCTCATTAAAAATCTTATCTCTGTTCGCCAATTTACTTGCGACAATCTAGTTTCGGCTGAATTTGACCCTTTTGGTTTATCTGTGAAGGATTACCTGACCAAGGCCGAGATCGCTCGCTTCAATAGCTCCGGTGATCTTTATTCTCTTAATGGAGTTCCTGCCGCCACCCCTCCAACATCCATGCTGGCCTCCGTCGATCTCTGGCATCGTCGCTTGGGCCATCCCAACCCCGCCGTCTTAGCTTCTATGCTTAGTGAATTTACCATACCATGTAATAGGGACTCTCATAATTCTGTGTTTTGCGAGTCTTGTCAATTAGGCAAACATGTGCGTCTTCCCTTTAGTTCCTCTAGTTCTTGTAGCACTTATCCCTTTGAATTAATACATTGTGATTTATGGACCTCTCCCATTGCAAGTGTTTCGGGTTTTAAATACTACCTTGTTATCCTAGATGATTTCACCCACTTTGTCTGGACTTTTCCTCTACGCAACAAATCCGAGGTCCATTCTCTTTTCCTTAATTTTCAACGCTATGTGTCTGTTCACTTCTTCCTCCCAATTCGCTTTATCCAATGTGACAATGGTCGCGAGTTTGATAACATTAAAAATCGTACTTTCTTCTTACAACATGGCATCCTGCTTAGGTTCTCATGTCCCTACACCTCCCCTCAAAATGGTAAAGCAGAACGCTCTCTTCGCACCCTCAATGATATAGTTCGCACTCTCCTCATTCAATCATCTATGCCTCCCAAGTTTTGGGCTGAAGCCCTACACATGGCCACCTTCCTTCTAAATATTCGACCTTCTAAAACTAAACCCAACACTACTCCCTATTATTCCCTCTTTCTTTCCCACCCCGACTACTCCGCGGTTCGTGTTTTCGGCTGTCTCTGTTTTCCCAATGCCTACGCCACTTCTGCAAATAAATTGTCACCACGCTCTATCCCATGTGCTTTTCTCGGCTTCTCTGACGAGCACAAAGGCTATCGCTGTCTCGACCTTCACACCGGACACGTTCATGTCTCTCGTCATGTCACGTTTGCTGAGCACATTTTTCCTTTCTCACAACGCACTACTACACCATCCAACACCCCTAGCTCCGCAAACACCCCCTCTCCCCGTCCTTTCCAACTATATACTCCCCTACCTGCCGAACACAACTTATCACCACCACCATTAACACCCACCATAGCCAATCCCAACCATACACTCACCCCACCCGAGACGTCCCCAACACCCCCGACCCCTGCTCCCTCCCCAACACCCCGGCCCCTACTCCCACTCCACCACCCAGCCCTACTCCTTCGTCCGACTCTTCCGCTGCGCCGGACTCACCAGTACCCACCTTACCCCCTCGTGCTATTCCTACAGCAGCCCCGATTAATGATCATCGCATGCGTACTAGGGCCAAATCAGGATTTCATCAACCCCAAGACCGCCTAAACCTTCATACCTCCGTATCTCTCACTTCTCTTCCAAAGAATTACAAAACTGCTCTACTTGATCCCAATTGGGCCGCTGCCATGCAAGAAGAATATAATGCTTTACTTCAAAACAACACCTGGCAACTTGTTCCTCGTCCTCCCAATACAAATATTGTTTCTGGCAAATGGATTTTTCGCCAAAAGTTCCACTCCGATGGGAGCCTCTCACGATATAAAGCCAGGTGGGTTTGTCGTGGCTTTTCTCAGCAACAAGGAATTGATTACGAAGAAACCTTCTCTCCTGTTGTTAAACCTAGCACCATTCGCACCGTTCTTAGTGTTGCTGTCTCCTCTTCATGGCCCATTCACCAACTTGATGTTAAAAATGCTTTCCTCCATGGTTCCCTTCAAGAAACTGTCTACTGCCAGCAACCTCTGGGTTTTGAAAATCCATCCTTTCCAACTCATGTATGTCTTCTTCAGAAATCTCTCTACGGTCTTAAACAGGCCCCACGAGCTTGGTTTCAACGCTTCTCCTCCTTCATTCAAACAATAGGCTTCACTCCATCTCTCTCCGACACCTCTCTTTTTGTGTATCATCAAACTTCTGACACTGCCTATTTACTTCTCTATGTAGATGATATCATTCTTACCGCCTCCTCTCAAAAGTTCTTAGATCATATTGTCTCTCTTCTTAGATCTGAATTTTCTATGACTGACCTAGGACTCCTTCATCATTTCTTAGGCATTGCTGTTGTTCGAGATTCCTCCAGCCTTTTTCTTTCCCAACGCCAGTATATTCTTGATCTTCTTAATCGTGCTGGTATGCTTGACTGTCAATCATCTCGCACTCCTGTCGATACTAGTTTTAAACTTTCGGCTACCGGTGAACCCTTTTCCGATCCTACTCTCTATCGTAGCCTAACAGGTGCTCTCCAATATCTCACCATTACTCGTCCTGAAATCTCTTTTGCTGTTCAACAAGCATGTCTCTATATGCATGATCCCCGGGTTCCTCACTATAATCATGTTAAACGCATTCTTCGGTATTTAAAAGGAACTCTCAATCATGGTCTCCACCTCAATAATTCTTCTCCAAACTCGCTTACCGCATACTCTGATGCAGACTGGGCTGGTTGTCCTGACACTCGAAGGTCCACTTCCGGTTTTTGTGTTTTTCTTGGTAACAATTTGATTTCTTGGTCTTCGAAAAGACAGGTTACAGTCTCACGTTCGTCGGCCGAGGCTGAGTATCGCGCTGTGGCACATGCCGTTGCAGATACAATCTGGATTCGGCAGTTACTCTCCGAGCTACACAGGCCTATTGAGCAGGCCACTATTGTCTACTGTGACAACATATCAGCAGTCTACATGACCAGCAATCCAGTTCAACACCGACGCACAAAGCATATTGAGATTGATATTCATTTTGTTCGTGAAAAGGTTGCTCTTGGTCAGGTTCGGGTGCTTCATGTTCCCTCTACGGCTCAGTTTGCTGACATTTTCACCAAGGCACTGCCTACTAAGCCGTTTCAAGATATCTGTTTCAGTCTCAACGTCGTCGAGCCTGCCGTTGATACTGCGGGGGGATGTTAGAGTAGTCATTATGGTATACGACTTCTAGTCCAAGTCAGTTTTGTACCCCTACCCCAAGTCGGTTTGTACCCTCTTATATACTCTTGTATGCCGCACCAAATCATCAATAAGCAACGATTTTATTCAGCTTTCAGACCGAAGCACGTACTGGAAGAATAGTACAGAGACACAAGAAGCATTCTCGAGGAATCTAGACTACTGTTATGTTAAGCCGAAGACAGAGATACAACAACGATCAACAGAACACAGCTAAATCTTCTCCAACCAGAAGCTTAAATCCTCCTTTAACTGATCCACGGCCTGGATGATATGATTGGAATAATGAAGTTGCTAAACAGACGACATAGACTGTCAACTTTCTTCCTCTTCTTCAGTCGCAAAAAAAAACTTTCTTCCTCTTCTGCCCTTGATAGGCATTCCTCCTCTCTAGCCACCACGAGCAGAGATCCAGATAGATGCCCGTATCATGGTAGCATTTAAGCCTCGGTAGCACCAGATACTCTTCCCAGATCCATCGGACAGCCGAAACCCGCTTCCAGTGACGATCATACCGTCTGTCATTAATCCTTTGACAGTGTATGTGCCTCGGTGGTTACCAGTGTCCGTCACTGGTAAAGCACACCGGTGATGGATTGTCACTCGTTACCTCTCCAGCCTCTTTTGCCTAGCTGTTATTTAGCTCACGGCTACAATGATGAAAGTACAAGTTTATTCTATGACATACACATACACATTCTCATTCATCAGGTTTTTTGTTGAATTTTTCATTCATCAGGTTCATTAGTTCACAACCAACATGCACAACAAAGTTACCAAATGCAAAGAGTTGCTTCCTTAAAGGAAAACATGTTGCCATTTTTACCATGCTACTTTCCTATTGCTTGCTACTCCCTCCGTCCCATAATATAAGAGTGTTTTTGACACTACACTAGTGTCAAAAACACTCTTATATTATGGGAATGTAGTGTCAAAAACACTCTTATATTATGGGACGGAGGGAGTACTTAAACTGACCAATACTCGCAAAAAAAGAAAAACTGCCCAAACGGCTTATATTTAGGAATGGAGGTAGTACAAACTACTGCTTTAGAGATGCTGAGGTGCTAAGTATGTTGAGGGGTTTTGAGTTGTTTTATTTACCCATATGTACAGACCAAACGAAATCATTTCGGTCATTTAGGTCCGGTCTTCTGTTTTCCGATAACAATTTCAGGTGCTGTTTTGGCAAAACCTAAATAAATATAACCCGAGTGAACAATTTGTTTCGAATCCTACCTAGGGTCCAGCACATCACTGCAAAACCCGAGTGAACAATTCTACCCTTAGCACTTGTTCCATTTGTTCCATCTCACCAACCCCACATGAAGTTAGATTTACAAACTAGTCTTTGATCCCAGCAATCGCCTCTTTCAAGCTGACCCACACAAAGACAGCCAATGAGCGATGAAACATGATGTGGTCTTCATTTTTCGAAAACCCGACATAAGAAACAACTCTTGCTGCACGGTCCTTCACGTTCAGAAATCTGCTCCGCATATTTGTATTCAATCTTGAACCATTAATCACATGCATACCTTGATTTTCAAAAGGAAATTTTGCGTTCCACAAACTAGCACCAACAGAAGTTCAGTTGTGCCAGTGAATAATATCCCTAAAGCTCCGCTGACTGTACATTGATATTGTAGATTATTGTCCACTGCCCAACCCACTTTATCACATTCATCTCTCAGAACCACTGAACCCAAGGCTTCACCAAATCTGAACATGCGAGCATTCTTCCTAATCCATATTAACTTGGATCATTACTGCTAGCCAGGGTTGGAAAAAGCGTTATTAGGCGTACGCCTAGGCGCGCTGAAGCGCTCGGCGACAGCCCACCGCGTAGCCTTGGGCCTAATCGGTGCTCTAGGCGGGCCCATCGCTTAGGCGGATCCAGGCGTGCGCCTAAGCGCGATGAAGCGGAGAAAAGCGGCGAGGAGGCGGCGCAAGGCAGAGCAAGGCGGGCCGGAGATGGAATCGGAGAGGTTACAAGCCTGGGCGGGAAGGTGGCGAGAAGATCGCGAGAGGATGGAGAAGATTGCGGGAAGTTTGCTGGCGGAGGAAAGGAGAGATTTGGCTAGACTTTGGATATATATACACTGAAAAGGGTGGCGGCGGCTGGATCTATTCCGTCCTCGCTTCGTCCTTCGGCCGCCGAGACGAAGAGATTCACCTCATCCTCTCACCATGCAGCCATGACTTCTTCCTCCTCTCCATCCCTCTGCTCGAAGACAAGCTGAGATCCGGTCTTCTTCCCTGCTAGAGGTGAGCTACCAATTCGATTTTGTCTGTCCCTTCTCTTCTCGTGTATTCACTGTGCCTGTGTACTGCCTCTGCATCGTCCCCTGGATTGCTAGTTTGTTGCTACTTGCTGCCCTGTCCCTCGCATGGAATCACTTGATCTGCACTTTATGTATTGATATTGATTTATCTAGATTGTTAATTGGGTGTTGTTTGATCCATCCCTGGCGGATCTAGGATTGCAGCGCAGGGGTGCCACTCAATAAAAAAATTGTGCAGAGATCTCACAATTTAAATGTCATGTCAGCATCACGTAGTAGTACCATAATCGAGTCAACAAAAGAAATGGTAGTTAGTTTGTTCGATCTGCAACTGATTTATACATGCCTTGATGCTGTTGTGTCTGAATTTGCTCATGCATTTACAAGATGTAACAAATACAGTAAGAAAGTTCTAAAAAAACAAATACAGTAAGAAGCAATTAGTATTTGGGCATAAACAATATAGTGGGAGACAGGAACTATGCTCAGGCTCAAGGTAAAAGCTGCTCCTGGCCTGGGTCAATGCCTTTGGTCTCGCCTAGTCACCGCAATCCGGCATGCCCGTGCTCGCCGGCAGCCAGCTCGGCAGCCTGCAGTGCTCCCTCTGCCTGACCTACGCCTACTGCCGCTGGCCGTTGCACCAAATGACCTGACCATCCTAGACTCTGAACCTATGAAATTTTCTTTACTGATCACTTCTAATGGAATAAGACATGACTGAAAATAATAGTAACTTTGTGATGCAGTTGTACTCGACAGCTCATCCGACGAGGAGGTTAAAGTGGGCTGGTCATATCTAGCGCCTGAAGAAGCAAGGCAAGTATCCACTAGTCTGAAGGTAATCATTCTGTGCACTATTCATGTTAATGAAGTTCCTTCTATGATTGTCTCAGTTCATAAGTTATATACATGGCATGATGCCAAGATGTGATACTGGACGTTACTAGTAGTCTAGTACTACTGTACTAGTATAGAAGTAGGATCATATTCTATTGCATGGTGCCAAAATGTGACAGTGACATAGCTGCTACTAGTACACTAGTCTAAAAGTAGGATCATATGCGTGTGAGTGTGGCTGCTAGTAATCTTGAATGTAGAGATATGAGGTTATTTATATCACATGATACTTCAAATTAGTATATCAGAGGAGTTGTTCAGTTTGTATAAAAAGGAAATTGCTTCTGGATCGGTATTGAGCATTGCAAGACAAAATAAGTTTCGAATGCAACACATTTATGAGCTTATGCAAAAAATATGTTCTTTTGGTTTCCTCCATGGTAGTTTTTGTATTATCGATTTACTTCACAACAGAAAGTTTCTTGGAAGTTTGTGCTATGATTTTCTCTTCTGTTGCCTGATGCCAAGATGCAACACCAGCCAGAACTAGTCCTAGTGTAAAAGTAGGATCATATGTATGTGGTTGCTGGTAATCTTTACTGTGGAGACTAGAGGTTCATTAATCAGAGGGTTGTTTAGTCGGTATAAAAACGGATTTGCTTCTGGATCTGTATCGAGCATTGCAGCCTTGCAGGACTAAATAAGTTCCCAATGCAATTATGCAACAAATTTATAAACTTGTAATGCAAAAAAATATGTTCTTTGGTTTCCCTCATTGTAGTTTTTGTATTTTCTATTTTAGTTTGTTTTGCTTGGAATCTCTCCATAGGCAGCTTCCTACCTATTTCATATTTGATCTGCATATACTATGAATTTATGATATTATAACTTATATTGCTTTGCTTCTGTCTTCTTCTGTAAAAATCATATACCTAATTAAGTGGGTAATGATTTATCTTCTACTGTATGTTTTTCGGATGTGGACACGCGCACACCCGTACAGACATACTATATTGCATTTTTTGCTTTGATTATTATCTTGATTTATGCCTACTTGTGGTCTCCACTTTGATAGATCTGGTCCATATTTTTTATCATTATCGATGTGAATTACTGAACTATTGCTGCTGTGTATTCGAGCATTTGTAGGATGTTGGAGACAAATATAACATCAATGTTGCTGGAAGAGAATGCCCGTAAGAGAAAGTCGGATGATGTGGGATGGGAGTATGGGAGTCTAGCCGATGTTTCCAACAAGGACAAAGTGAAGTGTTTGTTTTGTAACCATGTGATCATTGGAGGTGTTTATCGTCACAAGCAGCATGTGGCTCACGTTGGTAATTTTGTGGCTAAATGCAAGAAAAGCTCGCAGGAAGCTAAAGATAGGTGCAGGAAATCTCTTGAGGAGGCATCTAAGAAGAGGAGGGAAAAGACTTCTCGTGAGCTAGAGCTCAGAGAAGGCGTGAATATTTCTCGTGTTGGAGATGCTTAAGTTACTTGTATTGGAAGCGCCGAGCCACACAAGATAGGTCCCATTGACAGTGGACACATCCTATTGATCCTAAATTAACTCAAGTTGTGCGTCTGTGTGGAACTATCCCTGTTGTGACTTGAGAGAAGTCTTTCAAATAAGATTCTAGGAATAAAGTACTTGTGAACTTGAGCTCATAATTTATAATGCTATATGCCATATTGGGTCTTGCGTGATGTTTGCCTCAAGTATATTTGAATATTTGATGTTCCTATGTTACTGCTACTTCCCTTGAGTAGATCATTTTTAGTTATTCACGTTGTTGTGATGTACTCCCTCCATCCCATGATATAAGATCTGAATATAAGATCTTATATCATGGGATGGAGGAAGTATCTTATTATCATTCAATTGTCCTAACCTACTGTAGTAGAAAATGCCTAAGGCTATGCCTAGACAAAAAATTGTCCTCCTAACCTGCTACCATACAAAACGCCTTGGCCCGCCTAGGCTACGCCTAGGCAGGCTAGGCGCTAGGCAGAGAGTCATCGCCCGCCTACCGCCTAGCGCTTTTTCCAACCTTGCTGCTAGCGCTTGTCCCAACAGAGAATAGTAGAATGTCTAATCAGTCTTATCAACTACTAGGAACCGAAGAGGAGGGAATACTACGACATGGAATGCACTGATTCACTAAGACATAAATGTTCAGCATATCAACTTGTAGGACTGTAACCTGAAGAATCAGCCTCTGTTGAACTGTTAGGTGTGCTCTCACATGTCAATATGTCACCCTGCACACGAACGATGTCCAGTGCTGCTTTTGTGTTCATCTTGCTGCTCTGCTGGTGCTCCATGTAGTCCCTGTACCTGATTCCCCGGAACTTCATGCCCTGGGGGTCATTCTGTGCCAACTCCAGGACTGGCTCTACGACAGCATCTAGGCACGGCCCGACCAGGCTCACGAACGACATCCTCGTCTGCCCACCGTGGACCAGTGCGCGATGGAGCACGGCCTTGTACCTTCCATTGCTCACAATCTGCACCCACATACATAGGACATGCATGTGTATCATTAAGATAAAGTACAGGTACTAAGAGCTTCTGTTTTCATAACCATTTATTGTCAAGTTAAGAACACTGTAAATCATTCGTATACCTCCAACTGATCGCCAGTGAGAATGAACAGTGAGCCTGGAAGGGGCTTTGCGGTGACCCACTGGCCGTTGTGCATGACTTGGAGACCATCCACACCATTTTGGAAGAGCAGAGTGAGAAGGCCATGGTCAGAGTGGGCTGAAATTCCCATAACCCCATCCGAGCCAGCATATGGCGGGTAATTGTTCCCGACAAGGATCTGGAAGCAGGACTCAAGGTTTAGAACTTCAGAAATGCGGCCACGGTCAAGTCCCAGGCTCTCGGAGATCGCCTTCGCAAGCTCCAGCAACAGCTGCCTCGTTCGAGCAGAGTACTCCACAGCAATATCTCTAACAATGACTGTGTAGTCAATATAGCTTTTGCAACATCAAAACAATAATGTGAAAGTAAATATGGTGTTAATTAGCAGTTTGTGCTACCTCAGCTTTGCAGGCTTTGCAGGGCAGTGAAACTCTGGGTGAGCAATCATCTTCATATAGTCCCTCCGACATATGGCATCGTCAACGTCAGAGTAGAAGAGACCTGTTCCAATACGTATAGGATCCTTTGGGCCAGCAGCAATGTATTCTGCCTTCTCATCCCTCGGTAAGCTGTATAGTTCCTTACACGCCTCCATCACTTCTTCTTGGAGCACCTCAGGCACCCCATGGTTAATCACCTTCACGCCAGATCAGAAAAATAAAAACAATTAATGGCGCCTCTAGCGAATTGTTTCCTTGTACTTATCCAGGTTTATTCCCCTTTGTATTTTGGGTCAATTTTTTACCGTAAATTTAACTAACAAAATATATGTTTTATGTAGCAAATACCGTTGGAATTTTCTTTCAAATATGAATTCATATAACTTATATTTTGCTAATCAAATACAGTATGTATATGGTAAAAAAAATTGAACAAGATATGAGCGGGAATAATAATCCCAGACGAAGGGAGCATGCAACATTGGGACATGAATCGAATATTCTGATGTTCATCGGTGGTAGTGCCGTACCATGAAGAAGCCCCAGTCTTCGCAGGCCTGGCCGAGCTCGCGTGTCGCCTGAGATCGTTGCTCGGCGTTGCCGTTGAGGAGGACGCCGAGGTCGATGACGGGGATGCCGTCCCCGCCGCATGCTCCAGCACAGTCGCCGTGACCCCCCTTTGGATGGTTAGGGCAATGGCGATGAGACGGCGTCGGCATCTTGTGTGGTGGGGAAAAGGGGAGGGTTCCAGAAGACCTGCCGCGAGGCACAGGTGGATGGCCGTGTTCCCTCCGTCCACGACAAAGACAGTCGTACACGACGCAACGGGGGAATCCGGCGACGAGGCGGAGAGGCCTGCTGCCGGAGGAGAGGACCACGCGCGAGGGTTCGCTGACGCCGCCGACCGCGGCGTGGAAGGCGATGAGCTCGACCACGGAGCCCCCCTTTGAGGGAGGAATAGAGGAGGCAGAAGCGAGCGGCGAGCTCGGCGAGAGGCGCAAACGGGCGGCAGGGTCGTCAGATCGGGGAGATTTTGAGGAACTGAGGAACAGAGGAAGTGAAGGGGAATTTTGCCAGGAGTTTTTTTTTTTGGACGAGGGATTTTTCTTTTTTTAGGAACACCCCTACTCCCAAAAACGCTTTTATATTATGGGACGGAGGGAGTATAATTTTATTCATACGCATAATAATCACAGATATATTGACTTTGATCTAAAATTCAAGAAAATATAAAGTAACTCATGTGACTAAAAAATATAATGTATCTCTTGAAAACACCTTATTCATGGTATCAATGTTTGCTAGAAGAAATACTCCAAAGACTTCAATAAGGAAGCTGCAATTGGACTAGAGCAACGATGTTGTCACCTTTCCACACACACAAACATTACCAATAATAGTTTTTGAAAACGCCTTGAGTCGCCCATCTAGAAAGATAGGGAAGTCTTGATCGATGAACGTATTTGGGCCAAGGATAGTAGAGCAGTTATTTGGAATAGCTCCAAGTAGCACGTGGTAGCTGCATCTACAAGATGACATAGAGATTTGTAAAGCACACACAGATCTGAAAGATTCAGACCCGTTGACTAGTAACCTCTCTCACAAGCGAGATATGAACAAACCCCATGGGTGTTGGATTCATTACAATACATAGTGATGTGAACTAGATTATTGACTCTAGTGCAAGTGGGAGACTATTGGAAATATGCCCTAGAGGCAATAATAAAATGGTTATTATTGTATTTCCTTGTTCATGATAATTGTCTATTGTTCATGCTATAATTGTATTAACTGGAAACCATAATACATGTGTGAATACATAGACCACAACATGTCCCTAGTAAGCCTCTAGTTGACTAGCTCGTTGATCGATAGATGGTTATGGTTTCCTGACCATGGACATTGGATGTCATTGATAACGGGATCACATCATTAGGAGAATGATGTGATGGACAAGACCCAATCCTAAGCATAGCACAAGATCGTGTAGTTCGTTTGCTAAGAGCTTTTCTAATGTCAAGTATCGTTTCCTTAGACCATGAGATTGTGCGACTCCCGGATACCGTAGGAATGCTTTGGGTGTACCAAACGTCATAACGTAACAGGGTGGCTATAAAGGTGCACTACAGGTATCTCCGAAAGTGTCTGTTGGGTTGGCACGAATCGAGACTGGGATTTGTCACTCCGTATGACGGAGAGGTATCTCTGGGCCCACTCGGTAATGCATCATCATAATGAGCTCAATGTGACTAAGGAGTTAGCCACGGGATCATGTGTTACGGAACGAGTAAAGAGACTTGCCGGTAACGAGATTGAACGAGGTATTGGGATACCGACGATCGAATCTCGGGCAAGTAACATACCGATAGACAAAGGGAATTGTATACGGGATTGATTGAATCCCCGACATTGTGGTTCATTCGATGAGATCATCGTGGAACATGTGGGAGCCAATATAGGTATCCAGATCCCGCTATTGGTTATTGGCCGGAGAGGTGTCTCGGTCATGTCTGCATGGTTCCCGAACCCGTAGGGTCTACACACTTAAGGTTCGGTGACGCTAGAGTTGTTATGGGAAATAGTATGTGGTTACCGAAGGTTGTTCGGAGTCCCGGATGAGATCCCGGACGTCACGAGGAGTTTCGGAATGGTCCGGAGGTAAAGATTTATATATGGGAAGTCATCATACGGTCACCGGAAGTGTTCGGGGGTATGCCGGTATTGTACCGGGGCCACCGAAGGGGTTCCGGAAGTCCACCGGGAGGGTCCACCTACCCCGGAGGGCCTTATGGGCTGTAGGTGGAAGGGAACCAGCCCCTAAGTGGGCTGGGCGCCAACCTTCCCCTAGGGCCCATGCGCCTAGGGTTGGAGGAAACCCTGGAGGGGGCGCCCCCCTTGACTTGGGGGGCAAGCCACCCTCCCTGGCCGCTGCCCCTCCCACCAGATGGGATCTAAGGGGCCGGGCCCCCTCCCCCTTGCCCCTATATATAGTGGAGGGGTGGGAGGGCAGCCGCACCCCTGGCCTGGCGCAGCCCTCTCCTCCTCCAACTCCTCCTCCTCCGTAGTGCTTAGCGAAGCTCTGCCGGAGAACCACGAGCTCCATTGCCACCTCGCCGTCGTGCTGCTGGAGTTCTCCCTCAACTTCTCCTCTCCCCTTGCTGGATCAAGGAGGAGACGTCCCCGGGCCGTACGTGTGTTGAACGCGGAGGCGCTGTCCGTTCGGCGCTAGATCAGATCTTCCGCGATTTGAATCGCTGCGAGTACGACTCCATCAACCGCGTTCTTATAACGCTTCCGCTTAGCGATCTTCAAGGGTATGAAGATGTACTCCCTCTCTCTCGTTGCTAGCATCTCCTAGATTGATCTTGGTGACACGTAGGAAAATTTTGAATTATTGTTACGTTCCCCAACAGTGGCATCATGAGCTAGGTCTATGCGTAGATTCTATGCACGAGTAGAACACAAAGTAGTTGTGGGCGATGATTTGTTCAATTTGCTTGCCGTTACTAGTCTTATCTTGATTCGGCGGCATTGTGGGATGAAGCGGCCCGGACCGACCTTGCACGTACTCTTACGTGAGACAGGTTCCACCGACTGACATGCACTTGATGCATAAGGTGGCTAGCGGGTGTCTGTCTCTCCCACTTTAGTCGGATCGGATTCGATGAAGAGGGTCCTTATGAAGGGTAAATAGCAATTGGCATATCACCGTTGTGGCTTTTGCGTAGGTAAGAAACGTTCTTGCTAGAAACCCATAGCAGCCACGTAAAACATGCAACAACAATTAGAGGAGGTCTAACTTGTTTTTGCAGGGTATGCTATGTGATGTGATATGGCCAAAAGGATGTGATAGGAATCACGACTTGCATGTCGATGAGTATGACAACCGGCAGGAGCCATAGGAGTTGTCTTAATTTATTGTATGACCTGCGTGTCAATGAAAACGCCATGTAATTACTTTACTTTATTGCTAACCGTTAGCCATAGTAGTAGAAGTAATAGTTGGCGAGACAACTTCATGAATACACGATGATGGAGATCATGGTGTCATGCCGGTGACGAAGGTGATCATGCCGCGCCTCGAAGATGGAGATCAAAGGCGCAAGATGATATTGGCCATATCATGTCACTTTATGATTTGCATGTGATGTTTGTCATGTTTACATCTTATTTGCTTAGAACGACGGTAGCATAAATAAGATGATCCCTCACTAAAATTTCAAGAGACGTGTTCCCCCTAACTGTGCACCGTTGCGAAGGTTTGTTGTTTCGAAGCACCACGTGATGATCGGGTGTGATAGATTCTAACGTTCGCATACAACGGGTGTAAGCCAGATTTACACATGCGAAACACTTAGGTTGACTTGACGAGCCTAGCATGTACAGACATGGCCTCAGAACACAAGAGACCGAAAGGTCGAACATGAGTCGTATAGAAGATACGATCAACATGAAGATGTTCACCGATGATGACTAGTCCGTCTCACGTGATGATCGGACACGGTCTAGTTGACTCGGATCATGTATCACTTAGATGACTAGAGGGATGTCTATCTGAGTGGGAGTTCATTAAATAATTTGATTAGATGAACTTAATTATCATGAACATAGTCAAAAGGTCTTTGCAAATTATGTCGTAGCTTACGCTTTAGTTCTACTAAGATATAATCCTAGAGAAAATTGAGTTGAAAGTTGATAGTAGCAATTATGCGGACTGGGTCCGTAAACTGAGGATTGTTCTCAATGCTGCGCAGAAGGCTTATGTCCTTAATGCACCGCTCGGTGTGCTAAACCTCGAGCGTCGTCTATGGATGTTGCGAACATCTGACATACACGTTTTGATGACTACGTGATAGTTCAGTGCGTAATGCTAACGGTTTAGAATTGAGGCGCCAAAGACGTTTTTGAAACGTCGCAGAACATATGAGATGTTCCAAAGACTGAAATTGGGATTTCAGACTAGTGCCCACGTCAAGAGGTATGAGACCTCTGACAAGTTTCTTAAGCCTGCAAACTAAGGGAGAAAAGCTCAATCGTTGAGCATGTGCTCAGATTGTCTGAGTACTACAATCGCTTGAATCGAGTGGGAGTTAATCTTCCAGATGAGATAGTGATGGTTCTCCATAGTCACTGCCACCAAGCTATTAGAGCTTCGTGATGAACTATAACATATCAGGGATAGACATGATGATCCTTGAGCAACTCGCGATGTTTGACACCGCGAAAGTAGAAATCAAGTAGGAGCATCAATTGTTGATGGTTAGTAAAACCACTAGTTTCAAAAAGGGCAAGGGAAAGAAGGGATACTTCATGAAACGGCAAATCAGTTGCTGCTCTAGTGAAGAAACCCAAGGTTGAACCCAAACCCGAGACTAAGTGCTTCTGTAATGAGGGGAACGGTCACTGAAGCAGAACTACCCTAGATACTTGGTAGATGAGAAGGCAGGCAAGGTCGACAGAAGTATATTGGATATACATTATATTAATGTGTACTTTACTAGTACTCCTAGTAGCACCAGGGTATTATATACCGGTTCGATTGCTAAGTGTTGGTAACTCGAAATAAAAGGCTACGGAATAAACGGAGACTAGCTAAAGGTGAGATGACGATATGTGTTGGAAGTGTTTCCAAGGTTGATGTGATCAAACATCGCACGCTCCCTCTACCATCGAGATTGGTGTTAAACCTAAATAATTGTTATTTGATGTTTGCGTTGAGCATAGACATGATTGGATTATGTTTATCGCAATACGGTAATTCATTTAAGGAGAATAATGGTTACTCTGTTTATTTGAATAATACCTTCAATGGTCTTGCACCTAAAATGAATCTCGATCGTAGTGATACACATGTTCGTGCCAAAAGATATAAAATAGTAATGATAGTACCACATACTTGTGGCACTGCCATTTGAGTCATATTGGTATAGAACGCATGAAGAAGCTCCATGTAGATGGATCATTGGACTCACTCGTTTTTGAAAAGATTGAGACATGCGAACCATGTCTCTTGGTATATATGCATGAAGAAACTCCATGCAGATGGATCGTTTGGACTCACTTGATTTTGAATCACTTGAGACATGCAAATCATACCACATGGGCAAGATGACTGAAAGGCCTCGTTTTCAGTAAGATGGAACAAGAAAGCAACTTGTTGGAAGTAATACATTTTGATGTGTGCAGTCCAATGAGTGCTGAGGCATGCAGTGGATATCGTTATGTTCTTACTTCACATATGATTTGAGTAGATGCTGAGTGTATTTACTTGATGAAACACAAGTCTGAATTATTGAAAGGTTCAAGTAATTTCAGAGTGAAGTTGAAGATCGTCGTGACAAGAGGATAAAATGTCTGTGATATGATCATAGAGATGAATATCTGAGTTACGAGTTTCGCACACAATTAAGAAATTGTGGAAATTGTTTCACGACTAATACCGCCTGGAACACCATAGTGTGATGGTGTGTCCGAACATCATAACTGCACCCTATTGGATATGGTGCATACCATGATGTCTCTTATCAAATTACACTATCGTTTATGGGTTAGGCATTAGAGACAACCGCATTCACTTTAAATAGGGCACCACGCAATTCCATTGAGACGACACCGTATGAACTATGGTTTAGAGAAACCTAAGCTGTCGTTTCTTAAAAGTTTGGGGCCGCGACGCTTATGTGAAAAAGTTTCAGGCTGATAAGCTCGAACCCAAAGCGGATAAATGCATCTTCATAGAATACCCAAAACAGTTGGGTATACCTCCTATTTCAGATCTGGAAGCAAAAGTGATTGTTTCTAGTAACGGGTCCTTTCTCGAGGAAAAGTTTCTCTCGAAAGAATTGAGTGGGAGGATGGTGGAGACTTGATGAGGTTATTGAACCATGACTTCAACTAGTGTGTAGCAGGGCACAGGAAGTTGTTCCTGTGGCACCTACACCAATTGAAGTGAAAGCTTATGATAGTGATCATGAAACTTCGGATCAAGTCACTACCAAACCTCGTAGGACGACAAGGATGCATGCTACTTCAGAGTGGTACGTCATCCTGTCTTGGAAGTCATGTTGCTAGACAACAATGAACCTACGAGCTATGGAGAAGCGATGGTGGGCCCGGATTCCGACAAATGGCTCGAGGCCATCAAATCCGAGAGAGGATACATGTATAAAAACAAAGTGTAGACTTTGGAAGAACTACTTGATGGTCGTAAGGCTGTTGGGTGCAGATGGATTTTAAAAGGAAGACAAACAATGATGGTAAGTGTCACCATTAAGAAAGCTCGACTTGTCGTTAAGATGTTTTCCGGCAAGTTCAAGGAGTTGACTGCGATGAGACTTTCTCACTCGTAGCGATGCTAAGAGTCTGTTGGAATTATATTAGCAGTTACTGCATTATTTATGAAATCTTGCAGATAGGATGTCAAAACATTGTTTCCTCGACGATTTTCTTGAGGAAAGGTTGTATGTGATACAACCAGAAGGTTTTGTCAATCCTGAAATATGTTAACAAGTATGCAAAGCTCCAGCAATCCTTCTAAGGATTGGAGTAAGCATCTCGGAGTTGGAATGTACGCTTTGATGAGATGATCAAAGATTTTGGGTTTATACAAGTTTATGAGAAATTTGTATTTCCAAAGAAGTGAGTGAGAGCACTATAGAATTTTTGATGAGTATATGTTGTTAACATATTGTTGATCAGAAATGATGTAGAATTTCTGGAAAGCATACAGGGTTATTTGAAAAGTGTTTTTCAATGGAAAACCTGGATTAAACTACTTGAACATTGAGCATCAAGATCTATAAGGATAGATCAAAAACGCTTAATAGTACTTTCAAATGAACACATACCGTGACAAGATTTTGAAGGAGTTCAAAATAGATCAGCAAAGAAGGAGTTCTTGGCTGTGTTACAAGGTGTGAGTATTGAGTAAGACTCAAGACCTGACCACGGCAGAAGAGAGAGCAAGGACGAAGGTCGTCCCCTATGCTTTAGACGTAGGCTCTACAGTATGCTATGCTGTGTACCGCACCTGAAGTGTGCCTTGTCATGAATTAGTCAAGGGGTACAAGAGTGATTCGGGAATGGATCACATGACAGCGGTCGAACTTATCCTTAGTATCTAGTGGACTAAGGAATTTTCTCGATTATGGAGGTGGAAAAGGAGTTCGTCGTAAAGGGTTACGTCGATGCAAACTTTGACACTAATCCGGATGATTCTGAGTAGTAAACCGGATTCGTATAGTAGAGCAGTTATTTGGAATAGCTCCAAGTAGCACGTGGTAGCTGCATCTACAAGATGACATAGAGATTTGTAAAGCACACACGGATCTGAAAGGTTCAGACCCGTTGACTAGTAACCTCTCTCACAAGCGAGATATGAACAAACCCCATGGGTGTTGGATTCATTACAATCACATAGTGATGTGAACTAGATTATTGACTCTAGTGCAAGTGGGAGACTATTGGAAATATGCCCTAGAGGCAATAATAAAATGGTTATTATTGTATTTCCTTGTTCATGATAATTGTCTATTGTTCATGCTATAATTGTATTAACTGGAAACCATAATACATGTGTGAATACATAGACCACAACATGTCCCTAGTAAGCCTCTAGTTGACTAGCTCGTTGATCGATAGATGGTTATGGTTTCCTGACCATGGACATTGGATGTCATTGATAACGGGATCACATCATTAGGAGAATGATGTGATGGACAAGACCCAATCCTAAGCATAGCACAAGATCGTGTAGTTTGTTTGCTAAGAGCTTTTCTAATGTCAAGTATCGTTTCCTTAGACCATGAGATTATGCGACTCCCGGATACCGTAGGAATGCTTTGGGTGTACCAAACGTCACAACGTAACTGGGTGGCTATAAAGGTGCACTACAAGTATCTCCGAAAGTGTCTGTTGGGTTGGCACGAATCGAGACTGGGATTTGTCACTCCGTATGACGGAGAGGTATCTCTGGGCCCACTCGGTAATGCATCATCATAATGAGCTCAATGTGACTAAGGAGTTAGCCACGGGATCATGTGTTACGGAACGAGTAAAGAGACTTGCCGGTAACGAGATTGAACGAGGTATTGGGATACCGACGATCGAATCTCGGGCAAGTAACATACCGATAGACAAAGGGAATTGTATACGGGATTGATTGAATCCCCGACATTGTGGTTCATCCGATGAGATCATCGTGGAACATGTGGGAGCCAATATGGGTATCCAGATCCTGCTATTGGTTATTGGCCGGAGAGGTGTCTCGGTCATGTCTGCATGGTTCCCGAACCCGTAGGGTCTACACACTTAAGGTTCGGTGACGCTAGAGTTGTTATGGGAAATAGTATGTGGTTACCGAAGGTTGTTCGGAGTCCCGGATGAGATCCCGGACGTCATGAGGAGTTCCGGAATGGTCCGGAGGTAAAGATTTATATATGGGAAGTCATCATACGGTCACCGGAAGTGTTCGGGGGTATGCCGGTATTGTACCGGGGCCACCGAAGGGGTTCCGGAGGTCCACCTGCCCCGGAGGGCCTTATGGGCTGTAGGTGGAAGGGAACCAGCCCCTAAGTGGGCTGGGCGCCAACCTTCCCCTAGGGCCCATGCGCCTAGGGTTGGAGGAAACCCTGGAGGGGGCGCCCCCTTGACTTGGGGGGCAAGCCACCCTCCCTGGCCGCCGCCCCTCCCACCAGATGGGATCTAAGGGGCCGGGCCCCCTCTCCCTTGCCCCTATATATAGTGGAGGGGTGGGAGGGCAGCCGCACCCCTGGCCTGGTGCAGCCCTCTCCTCCTCCAACTCCTCCTCCGTAGTGCTTAGCGAAGCTATGCCGGAGAACCACGAGCTCCATTGCCACCACGCCGTCGTGCTGCTGGAGTTCTCCCTCAACTTCTCCTCTCCCCTTGCTGGATCAAGAAGGAGGAGACGTCCCCGGGCTGTATGTGTGTTGAACGCGGAGGCGCCGTCCGTTCGGCGCTAGATCGGATCTTCCGCGATTTGAATTGCTGCGAGTACGACTCCATGAACCGCGTTCTTGTAACGCTTCCGCTTAGCGATCTTCAAGGGTATGAAGATGCACTCCCTCTCTCTCGTTGCTAGCATCTCCTAGATTGATCTTGGTGACACGTAGGAAAATTTTGAATTATTGCTACGTTCCCCAACAATCATCAACATTGCCACCATATGGAGCGGAGAAAACATCTCCGGAACTGTAGCACGCATCGGCCGACGCAACCATTCTCCTCTTCAAGATTTCTCTCCTTATCATATCATGCCATGTTTTGGTGAGATCGTCCATGTCATTACGGTTTATTGACATGATCTTGTTCTCCCAACGCCCTTGAAGCGACCGAAATGTGCGTGGAGTCCTATTGGGATGCTTTGCCATAATGCAGAAGTATTGATCTTCGATCTTTGCCAATATCTCTTGGCGGTTTGAGAAGTTCCCGTGCATGCATCAAGAGACACCACACTCCATGCTTTGATCAAAGTTTGATCTTCCAAGACCATGTAGTTCTTCGATCTTATGCTTTTCTCTGTTTTTGTTTGCGATTGCTCATACACTTCCGCTTCGATTTCCTTCAATTCGTCCTCACAACCATGATCATCCACGCCGCCCTCCGTTTCATTGTAGTCGAATGCGGCGAACGGGGCTTGATCAATGTCAACCGCGTTCGTGTACAACAAGTTCACGAACTCGGTTGTTGCATTGTTTGAACCACCGCTATAGCGAACAATAACAAGTCACGAGCTATCGAGGATAATGGCGAAAAATGAAAGAAAATCGCCATGACCGAAGATGCATACCTTCCGGCCATTTCGTCGAACACCTCGCTTGCGAGTGGTGCGGCACCGTTGAACGGCATCGCCGGAGCACCTCCTTGCGGGGGGATGGAGTGAGACGATGAAGAAGGTGGCTTATTTGTAGCCGGGATCTTCCTCCGCTTTACGCCCGCGACCTTGCTGACCTTCTTCGCCGCCGGCCGGGATCGCGCTGCCGCGTTGGCGCCCGGAGCGCGGGCCATCGCGGCGGGGGCAGCCGGATTCCCGCCCTGCACGACCACGTTGCCCTGCCGCTTGCGGGCAGGCGCGGCGTTTGCTTGGGCGACGGCGGCGGGGCCAACATGGCCGGCGACGAGATCCGCCCGTGGGGAAGGAGCGTGCGCGACCTCGACGGTGACGGGGGACAGCATGGGGTCGTCCATGGCGGCGAGGGACGGCTGGGGAGGAAGCATCGGAGCGTGCGGAGGCGGGGCAATGGTGGCGGAGGGTGGGGGGAGCGGGAAAGGGCGCGCGGAAATGTCCCTCTCGCCAAATCCCGCTGCGGATAGGGGTTGAGCTCGAGTCGGCCTCCCAGCCCGTGAAGATAGAGGTTGAGGGAGAAGATTTGCCGCGCCGTGCAAAAATATTTGCGGGCCGGGGCGGGATGCGGGGTCTGATTGGGCATGTTTTCCCGCCCCGACCCGTAATTTGGCGGTTATTTTGCGGGCCGGGCGGGATGCGGGGTTTGCTAGAGTTGCTCTAAGGTACAAACGTTGTGAAAAGGGGCGTGCCGCATAAGCTTGTAGGCCTAGCTTTGAGGACCAGCCTTGTTTCGTGGCAGGGCGAAGGCCGACACAACTCTTTTATTTGCGTGTTGTGCCCGTACTGGATCAAAAATCCGTGCATGCGGGCCCGCCTTAAAAGCACGACCCTGGAGCGACAAATGCTCACCTCATGGACGACGGGCTACGAGGAGAGGACCCATCAACATGAAGATAGTGCTTTGTTGGACCGGGCATGGCTAATCTCTTCATGTTGTTCCAACATGAAGTTTCCTTGTTTTCGATGCATACCATTCGCTACCAAATGAAAATATTTTTTGTGTTGTCTCCCTCAAGCAGGTTTTGTCACTGGCTATATTTGATACGATTTTGTTCCTTTTCATGTCGGAGACGAGCTAAGCGCTTATGCCATCATGCCATCATGCACAAGGCGTTCATCCGACAAAACCGCGGCCGCTGATGTTCTTTTGTCATGGATTAGTTGTCAATAATTTTCAACGGTTCTTGTTTTCCTTCATCTCCTAAGCGCTCATCGACATCATGGTTAAGGGTTAAGGTCTACATCGTCGTCATGTGACAAGACCGTGACCTCTAATTTGTTTTCCTTGTGACTGTCTTAGACGGCGTATCCTGGCTTGCCATTTTGCCACTGGGAAGTCCCATGTTGCTCCTCGACACAGCATTGGGGCACCATGTCCTTCCTCGTGAGGCAGCCTAACTCAAATTAGAAACATGTTTACCGGCCAAAACCTGTGTCCGGCGTCCGGCCCTGCCGCGTTTGTTCACCGGCTTTGACCTCGGAGTCGTTCCACAAACAAGCTAAGCCCGCAACACAG
The DNA here is from genome assembly GCF_018294505.1 of Triticum aestivum. Lineage (NCBI taxonomy): Eukaryota > Viridiplantae > Streptophyta > Magnoliopsida > Poales > Poaceae > Triticum > Triticum aestivum. The sequence goes on from NC_057802.1 coordinate 430,566,432, forward strand.
CCAGCTTTGGTGTTATCCTCCACATAAGTACTACTTCCTCCGAAAATACTTGTCATCAAAATGAATAAAATATGATGTATCTATAGTAGATACATCATATTTTATTCATTTTGATGACAAGTATTTTCAAATAGAGGGCACCCTTACGTTGCGGGCAGTCTCCAAGGTCTTGGCCTGCAGGTCGTCACCTTTTGACTTTCGAGTTTTGATGAGTTTGACACGCTATAAAAAGGCTTGAGGGTTAAGCTTCTCGTCACCACAGCACCACCAAAGCAGAGCCTAATAAGCACCATTCCGCTTACGCTTCCTTGGCGTCGATCGACAACATCTGCAATGGCGAAGAACCACGGTGCCGCCGGTCTCCTGATCGCGTCCCTTCTCGTCGCGGTCACCCTCGCCGACGCCAGGGTCGCCGTGCAGGTGCGCCGCGACCTGAACGAAGGTACGTGTCCATCGACTCCACCCAATCCATGGTACGGTAGCGCCTGTGTTCCACGAACCAGCGATAACTGTACCTACTGGAACCATATCGTGATCTGAACTGACTCCTGGAACGTACGTGCGTGCGTGCGATGGAGCTGCAGCAGATCACGTGGTGCCGGCGAGCGACGCGAAGGCGGCGGCGGCGCTGACGTGCAGCAAGGTGCAGGGGCTGAAGGCGGGCGAGACGTGCTTCTCCGTCGCGCTGCTCGGAGGACTGACCCTCGAGTCGTTCCTCGTCTTCAACCCCAACATCGACTGCGGCAAGACCTTCGTCGGCCAGTGGGTCTGCCTCCACGCTTCCACTGCTTGACAAGCTGCTGCACGTACGCACCCGTGCACCGACCACCGCTAGCGCTATGAATCGAGGCGCCGGGTGCTCTCCTGCTCGTACTTCCCTTGCAAAGTGTGCTTGCTGCTTGCTCCTTTTTGTTTGTCTGAGAGATGTTGCTTGGTGTTATCTGGTGTGAAGTAGCCCGTCGGTGTGTGTTTGTTGTACCAGCTGATCGTGCCTGATTATCAGTGTATTTCCCTTGCTTCTTTTCCTCAATTCGTCCGTGTGCTGCGGTAATGTGGGAGCCGGTCTCCAAATTACCATCGTTGCACCTAGGTTTTATCGTAACCGAACTGTTTGACTCATTAACGACTAGCTGCAAACAAGAAACTTGGCATAGCTGGGCAAAGAATTTAAACAGGAGGGTTATTCAAAAATTGCGGAAGCTTAGTTTGATCAAGCTGGCCGAGTATTTCAAACAAGCTATGGCACTTAATCCGTGAAACTACATTGAAGCTAATAACTGGGTGAAGATTACGCGCTTTGAATTTGAATAGGACTATGCTCCTTCTTTTTCATAAAATGGATTCTTTGGTTGTTGATTCTTAATCAAATAAATTATGTCGCAAGATCGAACCAAGAATTTCATTATATCCATTTCTTATACCTTCTATTCTATATGACACTACTTCATAAGAATAAACCCGGGGAGACTATAATAGAATCTGCCCTTTAGCTGAGCTCATAGGATCAGCCCAAAATATTTCTATTTAAACAATCTGAAAAGTTCTGGAATTATTTGACAACATAGCTATAATTATGTATACAACTCCAAAAAAAAAAAACCCAGCTGAAAAACTTGACCTACAGTTAGAGATTAAAAAATAACTGAAAGTGGATCTAACCCTCAAGGTGGATTTTGATAATTAATGTCAACATATCTCAAAGAACTAATGCTACTTCAAAGTATATTTCATAAAAAAATTTCTTAGGTACAACCGGAATGGAAGATGACCCCTAAGAATGCTTAAAAACAAGTGTTGAACAAGTCTATTCACAACCCCCCCCCTCCCTCTAGATATACTTATCGATTCTACAATAAAAAAAATCAATTGTGAATAGTGTCAAATTTGGGTGAATGGTATTTGAAATTATTCACATTCGATTTTGTATTTTTTTTTTTGTTTCTATAAGTGTAGCTTGAGTTAGGAGCTTTGAGATTGTACATCAAACATGGATGTATGCCTGGAAATATTTTTGAAACTTCTGAATACTATTTCTAATCACTCTGATCTCACCTACGACCAGCTCCTATACTAGCCCCCCCCCCCCCCCCCCCCCCGCGGAAATACTTATCGATCCTACAATTAAAAAATTTGATTGTGGATAGTGTCAAATTTGGGTGAATGGTATTTGAAATTATTCACATTCGATTTAGTGTTTTTTTATTTCCATACGTGTAACTTGATTTTTTTAGATGATTACCAATATGTGATTTTTGAGATGAAGTGTAACTTGAATTAGGAGCTTTAAGATTGTACGTCAAACATGAATGTATGTCTGCAAATATTTTCGGAATTTTCGAATACATAATATTTTTTTACTACCTGATCTCACCTATAACCAGATCCTATACTAGCCCCCCCCACCCCCCAGACATACTTATCGATCCTACAATAAAAAAATCGATTGTTGATAGTGTCAAATTTGGGTGAATGGTACTTGAAATTATTCACTTCGCTTTTTGTTTTTTTTTTCTGTTTCTATAAGTGTAGCTTGACTTAGGAGCTTGATGTATGTCTGCAAATATTTTTGGAATATTTCGAATGCATAATATATTTTTATCTCTCTGATCTCACCTACAACCAGATCCTATACTAGCCCCCCCCCCCCCCCCCCCCCGAAAAAGAAGAGGCAATCTAAAAATTGCTTGCTAATTTATCAGGGTCATCTTATTAATCTATTACCTACTAATAAAAGCGGTAATGATAACTCCCGAACGTTCGGGAGTTAAACATGGCAACCCGAATAGGTTTAGATGGCAAGTTTAGTTTACGTGAGATTAGGGAAACATGGCAATTTTCTGACAAAAAAAGATGAAAAAGGACGAAGTTGCCATCCCCTATAGACTAAAGTTGTCATCCCCTATGAACTAAAGTTGCCATGTAAAAACGTTCGGGACGAAATGCTCAAAATCTGAACGTTCGGGAGTTATTGGATTCCAATAAAAGAGATGTGGTATTCTTGTTTTGGTCCGTCATGAAATTTTCAGAAACCCCCGACATTATAATCAACCTCCAGTCCGAAGGTAACATTTTTGTTACGCTGTGCATTTCGCACTTCCAGCTGCTGTAGGCCAGATGCTGGTTTTTGGTCCATTGTCGTTCGTGTGAGCCGCAGGCCCCCACGAATTAAGAGTCTATTGAGAGAGCGTACCGTTGCTCGGCATGAGCGTAAGATTCAACCAAACGGCCTTACACGGACGGATTCCCGGGACGCCGGTCTCTCCCATCGCGAGTACGCATAGCTGCACGATGCTAGACTCTGACACGACATGAAACGTGATGCGGTACTGCACGGGAGTCACAGGTAATGGCGATGAGTTGTTCGGCTGCACGCCGGCCTTGACCTTAGGCATGTTGTACCTAGATCACAAGTTGCCTTGACCACCGATCCTTTGTCCCGCCATCAATCTAAACTTGAACCCACGTACAACTAGCTACAACTTCTAATCACCTGGTACGACTCTTTCAATTCATTTTCTCCTTTTCCACCTTAAGCTCTTTTTTTACAGGAAGCTTCTCAATTGAAGATGGTATATCATAATTAGGTTTGATATAGAAACACCTCTGATATTAACGTCTTTCATGTGAAAATTAGGGACAAGTGCAAGCTAAAAGGATTCTAATATGAAAAACACCTCGGATTGTTTGCACACAATTGTCCACTGAGCCATGAGGTGGGTGATGAATGGGTGTGCAATATTATTTACAATATATGAAAAACACATCCGATTGTTTGCTAGTAATTCTAATGAATTATCTTTGAATTTAGGATCTAATAAAAAACCATACATTGTGCTCAACGGTGGTAAATATATATACACTGGTAGAAAAAAGGCCTTTAGTCCCGGTTCGCAAAGGCCTTTAGTCCCGGCTGTGCAACCGGGACTAAATATGCGCGACTAAAGACCCCCCTTTAGTCGCGCCTCTTACGAACCGCGACTAAAGGCTTTAGTCCCGGTTCTCGTGGCTAACCGGGACTAAAGGCCTCCTCCGCAGGTTTAGGGTTTTCCCCCCTAAACCTGGTTTTTTTGCGAATTTTTTTTATTTTTTTATTTTTAAATTTCTGAATTATTTTAACCTCTAATCTCTAATCACCACCCCTCATCACTGCTCAATTTATCCTCTAATCTCTAATCACCCCTCATCATTCCAAATCATCTAACTTTCCGGACGGTCACCCATCCTCTCACTACTCCAGCCTGAGCACGCTTAACTTCCGGGTTCTATTCTCCCTCGTTTCCAAGTCTGCACTTGTTGTTTTCCTGACAATAGTGGGATGTCAATTCTATTAACCCTCAGGAATTTAGCTTGAGCATGAAGTGACACATTTCACTGTTTGAGTTTGAAACTATTGTTTTAAAAAACAATAATTATTTAGTAACACTAATATTTCTGGAATAATTAGTTTGACCATTGTTTGACCACTGTTTGACCACAGTTTGACCAGATTTGACCAAAATTTAAAAAAATTGAAATAATTATTTAGTAACACTAATATTCTAGAATAATTAGTTTGACCATTGTTTGACCACAGTTTGACCACAATTTGAATTTTTTGAATTTTTTTGCCTCTCCAGATCTTAAAAGCCCCGTATCTTATTTTCTGTTAGGTTTTTGAGGATTTTGAAAATGTTTAACGGGGTTTCCCCGGTTAAATTCGGATGTAACTTTTTGAGTAGATGATTTTTCATATAAAAACTTTTTCATCCGAGTTCGTATGCAAAAGTTATGCCCATTTTAAGAAATTCCAGAGAGATTTTGCAAATAAAGTCGAAATTCATATTTGTTAATTTTCCCAACAACTAGACCACATATCACATGAGAAACTTATTTTATTTTATTTTTTTTGACATTTCCATCATTTTCTTTTGGTTTTTCTAAAACTGAAAAGGCGGTCGGGGGGGGGGGGTAGAGTTTGATGGGCCCTTTAGTACCGGTTGGTCTGGCCAACCGCGACTAAAGGACTAACCTTTAGTCCCGGTTGGTCTGGCCAACCGCGACTAAAGGACTTCGGGCCAGCCTGAGCCAACCGGGACTAAAGCCCCTCCCGTCCGCCAGCTGTCGACCGAGCGCGCTGGGCCCAGATAGTTGGTCGCGGGTCCCCTTCCGAACCGCGACTAAAGACCCCTTTGGTCGCGGTTCGATTATTTTGGGGACTAATGGGGGCGTATGGAAGACTCTTTTTCTACTAGTGATAGGAGCTTATGTCCTCAAAAAGATACACCAGTTTCTTAAATTTGAAAAATATTTTTTTGTTGGGTCGTGTGCAATGAGAAGAGTAAGCACTATTTCGGTGAGGTTTTTTTTTTCTCAATTGTACTCCCTCTGCCCCAACATAAGTGTCTCAACTTTGTACTAACCTTAGTATAAAATTGCACTAAGGTTAAGACACTTATTTTGAGACGGAGGGAGTAACAAGTAAGAATTGTCTACTGCATCTAACTAGTTCTGAGTTCGTGTCTCGGAGTGGGGAATAATTGGCCCCAAAAACTTCATGCTGTTACACATACGTGACGCACACACATATCAAAACGCAAGCTTAACCATTAATTAAATCAATTAAGTGTGAGTTATATTTCTCAGAAAATATATTGTTGGATTCATACATTTTTTGCGGGAGATTGTTGGATTCATATTGAAGCAAAGTTTTAAATGGTTTAACTTTTATGACATATAACACATATATTATTATTAATTTTTTAAATGCAATAAGTTTTAGCCGAGCATCAAAATTATAAATTGTTCATATAGATGTACTTCGTCTTGTCAAACTTTTTTAGAGACCCTTTTTTGATATGTGAAGCTTCTTGACGTCATTTCCCAGTGAATGTATGTACTTGTATGTTCACCTTTTTTCTATTTTTCCACTTGAGTTTTTTTTAGTGTAATAGGGTTCTTTATTCAGTCAAAATGTCCACTTGAGTTAAGCGAGCTGCGGTATTCGTTGGGCTGAATGGGCTTCATACGAACCAGCTGCAACAGAATTCCATAGCCCAACTCGAGCCCCTTCCCCTTTGGCTGGCACCGATTCCGCCATGGCCCATGAGGCAATGAGTGGTCACCGGCGGCGGCGGCGGCGGCTGCGAGGCGATTTCCGCTGCACTGCTTTTTATTGCTGTCATTTTACCTGGACGCGAAGCTCACTCACCCAACTCCGGAGCGTCGTCTTTGGTCTACAGTTCGAACCTGGTGCTCCATTTCTTCTGCAATTAAAATTGCTGTTAGAGATTCTTGGCTTATTATGTCTGGTTTTCCATAATTTTGTGTGTTGTGTGTGGTAGGGAAAGACGGATCGTGCAAAAATGGGGTCGATGGACGAGAAAGGAGCGAGATCACGACACCCCTCCCCTCCCCCCTCCAGTCCTCCACTCATTTTCTTCTGGAAGTGCTGTTATTCTTCTGGAGAAAATACTGTTTTTTTTTTGCGGGGTGGAGTAAATACTGTTATTCTTCTGGAAGTGCTGTTAGACACGCTGTAGATCAGCACACAATATTTGAGCATGGTAATTGCTAACCACGCCCTTGTGATGCAGATTACAACAGTTTCACAATTGTGGAAAATGAATGAAGATTGCGATCTTTATTGCACAGGCGCAGCTGGTTCATTCGTCTTGTGGAAATATGTTGGGGGTTGATAAGTCAACAGTCAGTCCCCGGTCAAAACTCACTACTCAGGTGGAACCGTGGAAAGGATGTCCCTAATTATTTGTGGTCAGTGTGTAGTATGATTATTCTTCTACAGACATAAGAGTCACATCCCAGCATTGACTGCAGCCATCTTCCATGCTTTACTGGCAATTGGAAAATTGCTTTCATGGAATCTTCAAAGCTGGCAACCCTGTATGTTCATGGTCTGTGGAGCCATTTGCTGGACAAAAAGTTCATACCATCTTGCCACGATTACAACAAGTATCCTGCTTACCCTGCTCACCCCTTGATTCATTACTTCGAGAAACTCAGAGGTATTGAAATTGGAGATTTGCTTATGTTATGCCCATCCTTTTAATTATCTTTCTCTCCCTCTTTACTGTTTTCGTTTGCAATTTTCCCAGTTTATGCTTGGAGAAAGCCATGTTGGTGGAAATAAGCTACTTGAAGAAGTGCGCAGTTGTTCTGCTGATTCCATCTGTGTTAGCAATAAGATGTTTCTCAGCTACCAGGCCAAGAGACACCATCGCGTTCAATGAATCCATTTCTGATGGGCAGAATCTTGTTTCCAGTAACAAGAAATTTGTGCTTGGATTCTTTAGCCCCGGAGCTTCAAGCCACCGATATATTGGTGTATGGTATAACAGTGTTCCAAGAGGAACGGCTGTATGGATTGCTAACAGGAATGATCCAGTACAGGATAAGTCGGGCGTACTTAAGTTTGATGAAGTCGGTAATCTGATAGTCAAAAATGGCACAGGCAGCTCGTTTATAGTTGCTTCTGAGATGGGAGTGAGGGACAGGGAGGCTGCAATACTGGACACTGGCAACTTTGTGCTAAGGATGACCGACCGTTCAAAAATCATATGGGAGAGCTTTGCCTCTCCTACTGATACATGGCTTCCAGGAATGAATATTACACTTGGAAATTTGCTGAAATCATGGAAGAGCTATGATGACCCAGCAACAGGAGATTACACTTTTGGTTTTGGACCGAGCATAGCTAATCCGTCAGCATCACAATTCATTATTATGTGGAATCGGATTTCATTTTGGACAAGTGAATCCTGGAATGGTGACACGAATTCTCTCATTCCAGTACTGAAATCTATGGGTATCATCCCTGTTTCATTTCAGTGTGACAACCTTACATGCATGTACACTCCCAACCCTGCTGACATAATGACTAAGATTGTTTTGGATCAAAGTGGTTCACTGAACATAACACAGTTCAATTCGGAAGCCAAATTGTGGACATTGTTATGGAGACATCCAGATAGTTGTGATGTGTCTAATTTATGTGGAGTTAATGGTGTATGCAACAGCAGCGTATCCGTATCAACATCAGAATCCATTTGTAAGTGTCCAGAAGGATTTGCACCACAAGAACAATCAAATTCCAGGAAAGGGTGCACTAGAAAAACCCCACTGCAGTGTAATGGTGATAGATTTATTGATATGCTTAATATGACATTTCCTGACAACAGACAGAAGCTGTCAGTTGTGGAAAAAAGTGAATGTGAATTTGCCTGTATGGAAAATTGCTCTTGTACGGCATATGCTCATTCGCTCTCCGATGGTTGCAGCTTATGGCATGGCAATCTAACACACTTGCAGAATGGAGTTGAAACTCTTCATCTTCGTGTAGCTGCATCAGAATCACATGGTAAAGGACTAGTGCCACTGGGGAGACAGTATGTGAAGATAGGGTTAATTGCAAGAAAACAGAAACATTATTGATAGTATTATTGTGTCAAGTGACAAGCTCTGTTTTTTTGCAGGTCACAAAATGCTTTGGATAGCGTATGTACTTCCGCCAGTTGCATTCCTTGTCTTTTGTCTCATCTCTTTTATTTGGATTAGGAGATGGAAAAATAAAGGTAACCATTCTGAGTTGGAAAAATAATTTGTAGTTAAAGAAATGACATGCCTTGGTCTGATAGACACATGATAAGTCCCCTTTTGTGAATCAGGGAAAGGAAAACAGCATGATCACCCCCTCGTCATGGCTTCAGATGTAATGAAACTTTGGGAGAGCGAAGACACAGGCTCTCACTTTATGATGCTTTCTTTTTCACAGATAGAAAATGCCACAGACAACTTCTCAACTAAAAACAAGCTTGGAGAAGGAGGGTTTGGCCCTGTGTACAAGGTTAATTATGTTCTTTAGTTTTGTTCGTTAAAATGTTTGCTAATTGTGATAATTTCGTCTGAAGCATGTAGTCAGCATGTATAGCTTTGTCTGTAGCCAAGTAATGATAGTGAATGTTCTTATCTTAAATAAAAAACAGACTAATTGAAAGGGGAAAATGGAGCATATCTTTGTCCAGTCGTCCTGTAAGATGTTCATAGTTACAGCATCCTCTACTTGTTAGTCATGTGTGGCAAATACGTTGTGTTGTTCGATCAAGCAGTTCGGCAAATTCAATGTACATTAAACCATCAACTCAATATCATGGATAGTGGGAGCTGAATCTATTTTTGATATATGACTGTACTAATGTTTGACTGTTGAAAAATTGACACAATGCTCCAGGGAAACTTACCAAATGGACAAGATGTTGCTGTTAAGAGACTTGCAGCGAATTCAGGGCAAGGACTACCAGAGTTTAAGAATGAAATCTTATTAATAGCCAAGCTTCAACACAGCAATTTAGTTGGACTCTTAGGTTGCTGCATTGACGGGGAAGAAATGTTACTAATCTATGAGTATATGCCAAACAAAAGCTTGGATTTCTTCCTATTTGGTATGTTCACTTTGTATATAAATATCCCTACTTCATAGCTATATTTTCCTTCCATGCCTTGTTGAACCGATCAAGTCTTATTTTGCAAGAACAATCGAGAAGGGCTTTTTTAGTCTGGGCAATGCGTCTTAACATAATTGAAGGGATTGCACAAGGTCTTATTTATCTCCACAAGCATTCTCGGCTGAGAATTATTCACAGGGACCTGAAGCCAAGCAATATTCTGCTGGACACTGATATGAACCCTAAGATCTCGGACTTCGGAATGGCAAGAATATTTGATCCTAAAGGAGGACTAGCTAACACGAAAAGAGTCGTTGGAACATAGTAAGCACTTCTATTGGTATTTTACATGTAAAGTGGAAGAACCACTATACTGAGAAATGGGCATCGAATTTACTAGATTATTGTTCTTTCAGTGGCTACATGGCCCCCGAATATGCTATGGCAGGTATTTTCTCTGTCAAGTCCGATGTATTTAGCTACGGGGTACTGCTTCTGGAGATCATCAGTGGACTAAGAAATGCAGCAGCTCGTGGACATGGCAACTCCCTAAACCTCCTTGGTCACGTGGGTCAAAGTTCCAACAAGCTCAAACTGTTCTATAATTGTTGTACCTGATTTTTATTCTAATTTGATGCCTGCAACTGAACTTTGCAGGCATGGGAGCTGTGGAAAGAAGGCAGATGGCGCGAGCTCATTGATAAATCGTTGCACGATGCATGTCCTGAGAATATGGTGCTACGATGCATTCACGTCGGCCTGTTGTGCGTTCAGGAGAATGCTGCTGATCGGCCCTCCATGGCCGAAGTCATTTCTATGATTACTAACGAAAATGCCACCTTGCCGGCCGCAAAACAACCTGGTTTCGTATCCATGTTGCTTCCAACTGAAGCTGATGTCCCTGAAGGAAGCTGCTCTCTGAATGATTTGTCAATTACTCGCCTGGATGGTAGGTAGTACTACTATCGAGTATCCATTAGATAAAGAGTGTTACTGTTGCTTGTGAATATATGTTCAGACAACAGAGTATCATGTTATCACATGATATTAACTAGACTGTGACACGCGCTTTGCCACGTCGTTCTTCGGTCGTGAGTTAAGTCTCGTCTATTTATTTTCTACATGGTTTTATTATGGTTTGCTCACTTATTGTCCGTAATTGTTAGTTAATTATCTTACATAGTATTGTTGCTCATAGGTTAAATTGTTAGTTCAGTGGGTGATTCGTGCATGTTCACAGAATGAAATGCGTCGACCAATCAAGTTCGATGAGCTATTTGTCATCGGCCTCTTGCATGCATTGTAAAAGAAAGAGCCATCAATTTTTGGTATAAATTCAAATACTCCTTCTGTTCCATAATATAGTGCATATAATATTTTTTAAGTCAAAGTTTGTGATCTTTGACCCAGTTTATAGAGAAAACTATATATATCTATAATTCCAATATCTAAAGTATGAAAATACTTCTTATAATGAATCTAATGATATATGCTTGGCATTATAGATGTAAAAGTTTTTCTCAAAAAACTTGGTCAAAGTTTGTGTCGTTTGACTTCTTCAAAAATATATATGCACTACATTATGAAATGGCGAGAGTACTCAATTCGGCTCTAGGGAGCATTTGGTCATGTTTACCAATTATTTTTTGTAAATGACAAAAAATATTTAAAATGTCAAACATGCACATATTCATGTATAAAATACCAAAGTATTTCAATATGTGTAAAAAACAAGTTGGTCGACAAATTTTTGACATTTCTCGAATACTTAGTTTTGTTTTTTTCATTGACGAAAGACTATTGTTCCATCTCTCGTGAAAATTTGCACGCATTTTTGAACACTAACATGGACATGAAAAGAAAATTAACATTTTCTAATGTGGTTTGCTATTTGTTTTTAATTTACTATCATCAACAAATGCTCCCTAGAGCCAAAATGCCATTTCCGTCTCCAGTTCAGCTATACAGTAGGTTGTCCTTCCTTTAAGCATGTGATGTTGTGGGTAGCTAGCAGGAAAATGAGAATCACAGTGATGTTCTTATATACTGCATTTGTTTATTTTTACTACACGTATTAGATTTCTCTGAAGTCAAACTTTGTAAAGTCTGATCAAGTTTATATTTAGAAATATTTTCTGTGATAGATCTAATGATATTGATTTTGTATTGTGCATGTTAATATTTTCTGAAAACTTGATCAAACTTACACTGAGTTTGACTTAAGACAAAATGTATATACGAAGTAAAAAGAAATAAGAGTATGCTATACATATACTTTGCATTTGAGAGACACAACAACATATACTAATATTCATTCACACTTAAGCAATGGACACACATTGACAAATTGGCCAATAACGCTGCCCTCAGCCCCGAGCCACCAGAGGCAAGGAATTCAAGGGAGCTTAGTAACTAGAAAGATTGGACAACACTTTTGAAGCGATTCCAGGTACCTCTCAAGTGCTTGATCTCAAGATATTAGTTGTCATTGTTATCTTAAGAATGTATTTTGGGGGGGGGGGGGGGGGGGCTGTGATTGGTATATTTTGACATATTCAGTCCTAGTTTAACAAAACTGCTCTATAAACTGCACCCAAAAACCACCTGCCCATTGCTTGTTGGTACTAGTATCTGGCTGAGTAGCTATTACTCCTCCATCGGAAAAAGGGGGAGAGAGAGCTGTCACTGCCTTATTGATTAGCATAGATCAAATCATATGGTCGAGCCTGGCAACTTTAGGGTGCGTTTGGTTGCAAGGGTGGCTAGGGATGGGTTGGGATCGTCCAAAAAATATACGTGTTTGGTAATAAATCACTTGAATGGTTCGAGTAAAAAAAAGAAAATATGCCTCAAAGATGCTGAACCGTTTCACCCAGCCAAATTGGTCGAATCAAATGGCCACCCTTTACATGCATGACCATGTGAGCATGACTGGTGGTCCCGTACTAAATAATTAGCTCAGCTCTTATATTGAGCCAAACACATGAATTGAATGGTTCAGTCCCAAAAAAACTAAACGGCCCCAACCCATTCATACCACACATTCAACCAAACGCATCCTTAGAGGGTGCTTGGATACGTTTTAGTCTCATGACTAAAAGTAGTGGGACTAAAACTTGCTAGCCTCACCCATGCTTGAATCCAAGTACTAAAGAGACTAAAATCAAATTTATGAGCATTTATTATCCTCCAAACTCTCCAATCCAGAACTCGCCCGTGTTAAAAGAGAGGAGTTAAATGAGGAGAGAGAGGACTAATCCACATTTTAGTAGGGGTACCCTGACTAGAAAATTTTAGTCTCAAGACTAGTTTTAGCCCCTCTTTAGTCAGGGGTGCTTGGAACTTTAGCCTCTTAAAGAGACTATTTTTAGTCAGACTAAAATAAGTCCCTTGGATCCAAGCACCCTCTTAGTTGAAGAAATTGCATGTCAATTTGACCGTTCGCTGAAAAAACGCTCGAGAGAGTGTTCTCCTGCATGGTATGAAAAAGAAAATCATCGAGGATACGAGATCTAGAGTAACTGATACACCGGAGACTGAACTGCACTGACCGAACAGATCGAGACTGATAGACAACAATCCCATTCCTCCACTGTTATCTCTTTTTTTTTTCCTACGATTTTCGTTCTTGTTTCTCCACTGTCACTGCGCTACCACCAACATGGAGCAAGACAGTTTTCAGAAAAAAGAAAAGTGAGCAACGTGAGTGTAAAATATTAGGCCCGGTCGAAATCACACGGCGGTCGAAGAATATTACAGTACAAAGCAGTTCCATAGGAATCACAGACGGGATTACCCCCGGGCCCGGCCTGTAAATGTTAGGAACGACATGTCCATACCGTTCTCAGCATAAGCAGTATCGCCCGTGCATTGGACGCCGTCTCCAAGGCCATGGCCGGAACCATGTCGTCACACTCTCCTATCGACTTTCGACTGTCGAGCTCTCGTTACGCTATAAAAAGGGCCGAGGACCAAGCTATCTCATCACCACCGAAGCAGAGCCTGACGAGCACCTACTATCCGCTTATACATCCTTCCTTCTCGTCGGCAGCATCTGCATCTGCAATGGCCAACCACGGAGCCGCCGCTCTCCTGATCGCGTCCCTGCTCGTGGCGGCGGTCGCCCTCGCCGACGCCAGGGTCACCGCGATGCAGCTGCAGCGCGGCAGCATTAACGGAGGTACGTCCACGTCAACCGATCAACATCGTCCATGACCTGGCCAAATGTGCTGGATTGTAACCCTTTGGACGTGTGCGTTTCGCAGTTTATGCGTTGACGAAGGCGGTGCCGGCGCTGACGTGCAACAAGGTGAGCGCGGTGCAGACGGGCGAGACCTGCTCCTCCCTCGCGGAGAGCGCCGGCCTGAGCCAGGAGGACTTCCTGGGCTTCAACCCCAACATCAACTGCGTCAGGATCTTCGTTGGCCAGTGGGTCTGCCTCGACGCATCCTCTGCCTAACACGCCGTTGGATCATGGATGTGCGTGCGCAGCATCGTTAAGTTGCTGCTACTTATTTATGAATAAAGGAGGCTAAGTCGTTCTGACGCTCTTCAGTGTGCCTCCGCCATTATTCGAGTTGAATTTGGTATTTGTACTTCCCTCGCAAAAGGATCGAGGTTGTAGTCCGTCACTCTGTCTTTGTGCCAACTTTGGCTTAAAAATTGGTTGAGTTGGTTTAAGCTTGATTACCAGTGTGTTGCGTTTACCTTGTGTGTCTCTTTCCTTGTTGTTGCTGATTGCCACTGAGTTAACTAGACAATACCCCGCGCGTTGCAGCGGGCAATGCAGCAATGATTTATAGAGATGAAAAAATAGAAATTGATCATGTGTGATATTTATTAGATTGACACATTTCAGCGTAGAAAAGTAAACAATGATCCATCTTCTCAATTCTAACTCATCAAGTCCTAGAGGAGCAATCTTGTATGCACAGGTCGAGAGGAGAAAGAAAACACTAAAGTAATTTATCAATGGAACCTCCATCATACCTAGCAGCTGACAAACAAAACCCTCTGTTTTGAACCTTTGTATTAGAAGAACGACAATGTCAGTCACACAATGGTACCAGTCGAGTATTAGATCGATCTCAAGTCATTCAAAATATTGGAATAATACTGCCACACAGCAACATACCTGAAAATGAACTGCGCTATGCCATATGTTGTGATTCTATAGAACAACCAAAGGAAAGCAATAAAAATGCAAATCAAAGGTATACTGAAATAACATATGTATGTGTGTGTGTGAGAGAGAGACGATTCTAGCTGTACATAGTAAATGGTAAGTTCTGTTTGTTTATTCTTTGAAGAAAAATAAATGAAACGAATGAAGACGAAATTTTCACCATGTAGCGCTTCCAATCAAAATCAACCAGATCAGAGAGATGAACATGATCCGTTCCAATCCTGATCTCGACGCATACTTGCCAGTTGTGCTTGACTTGGAGAGTATTTTAGGCGAGACAAACTGGCCAGACTTGTTGCCCTGGAGATGAAATGAGCTTTTCTCTTCTAAAAAAAAAGGCTTCCTACTGATCTAAGCTAATTTTTTTTAAATGATACATTTTTTTAATTAATTTTCATAAATATTACGCTGGGTAAATTTTTTTCAAAAATAATACACCGTCGGCCCGCTGCAGGCCGACTGGGCCTAGTCGGCCTACAGCTGGCCGACTGGCCCCTGTCGGCCCACTGTGGGCTGATTGGGTCCTGTCGGCCCACTGTGGCCCGACTGGAGCTAATTGGCTCGCTGTGGGCTAATTGTTTTTGCAAAAAAAGTAGGCATAAAAATATATGTTTAAAAAAATGTTAATCATGTAATTAAAAAATGTTAAACGTGTATAAAAAATGTTCCTGATGTATCCAAAAAATGTACAATATATATGCAAAAAAGTTGACTAAAAATATGTTTTAAAAAGTGTTAATCATGTATTTAAAAATTGTTAAATGTGTGTATAAAAAATGTTCCTTATCTATACAAAAAATATAGAATGTGTATGAAAAGAAGTTGACACCAAAAAAATATGTTTGAAAAAAATGTTAATCATGTATTTGAAAAAATGTTCCTTATCTATACAAAAAATATAGAATGTGTATGAAAAAAAGTTGACACCAAAAAATATGTTTGAAAAAAATGTTAATCATGTATTTGAAAAAATGTTCAACGAGTACACAAAAATGTTTCATGTATTGGAATGAAAGGTTAAATGTGTATAAAAAAATGTTTCAGCTCCGGATCCGGTATGGGAGCATCACGGACCTAAGTATGATTTGTTGCTCTTTTTGTATGGAACTGGAACATTTTTTTCAAACATATTTTTTTGGTGTCAACTTTTTTTCATACACATTCTATATTTTTTGAATAGATAAGAAACATTTTTTATACACACATTTAACAATTTTAAATACATGCTTAACACTTTTTAAAACATATTTTTGTAGTATGATTTGTTGCTCTTTTTGTATGGAGCTGGAACATTTTTTTCAAACATATTTTTTTGGTGTCAACTTTTTTTCATACACATTCTATATTTTTTGAATAGATAAGAAACATTTTTTATACACACATTTAACAATTTTAAATACATGCTTAACACTTTTTAAAACATATTTTTTATGTCAACTTTTTTGCATATATATTGTACATTTTTTGTATATATCAGGAACAATTTTTTATACACGTTTAACATTTTTTAATTACATGATTAACATTTTTTAAACATATATTTTTTATGTCTACTTTTTTGCAAAAATAATTAGCCCACAGCAAGCCAATTAGCTTCAATCGGCCCACAGTGGGCCGAGAGGACGCAATCAGCCCACAGTGGGCCGACAGGGGCCAGTCGGCCAGCTGTAGGCCGACTGGAATCCAATCGGCCTGCTGTGGGCCGACTAGGCGCCTGCAGCGGGCCGACGGTGTATTATTTTTGAATTTTTTTACCCAGCGTAATATTTATGAAAATTAATAAAAAAAATGTATTATTAAAAAAAAAGCCTGATCCAAACCAATCTTAACTACAAAAATCTCAGATCCAAGGAGATACAACGGAAGGAGAGACCCCACCTTTGATTTAGGTGATGTTGGAGCAGAACGTCGATGGTGGCGTGTGTGATTGACCGGGAGCATGATGTTGGAGGAGGACACCGTCGGCTGACGGGATCTCTTGTGAACGCCGAGGCGCGGAGCTTGGGCAGGCGGAGCCATCGGGGCTTGATTCATCCGCAATGGGGCTTCGTTCAAGTGAGGAGATCACAGGGGCCTGGGACAGCAGTAGCGAGCAGGTCTCTGGAGGCGACGATGTTCGGCAGACAAGCAACGCCATCAGCACCACCATCTCTACTGAAGGTGAGGATCTTTCAATCTGGTAGTTCTGCAACGGCTGATGCGGTGGCAGCCGGCTATATATTTTAGAATTCAATCCAACAATAAGACGAAAGATAAGGAGGAGATCAAACGCTTTTCTAGGGGGAGGAGGAGCTGCGTAACGCTGTTCTGTTCCACTTAGGCTTCTTCAATTAAGAAGAGGAAACAACGGCGAATCGCTTTGGTGACCAGGGATGGCTGCATATACTAATGAAAAGTACCTACGGTGATGGCCCTTGAAGGCTTGGCCGACGGCGGTGAGGTATGGCGACAGAGAGTTAGAGGTAAAGGGAAGATGAGAAGAATCAATGCGTTTATTTGTAGGAGTCGGTGGAGATTTATTCTACCAGAGAGATGAAGGAACCTTCCCATCCTAATCAAAGTAGTTTCCTTGATCTTCTTATGTGTTAATTAATAATTAAGCTAGGAGTAGACGGTACATTTGCGATCCTATATTGATGCCTATCTGTAAAACCACTGCATGAGGTGTATTGATTGCCCTTTATTGGTCGTGCCAAGCGATGGAGGCTTGCATGCAGTGTCCAGTGAGACTTTTCTGTGTGCTAATTATATGCTGCATGCGGGTGGCTAACGAAGACTGTTATGCTTGATGATGTGGCAGATTTGGTGATGTGGGTAGTGTGCATGTTGAGAGAATTGATAGGAGTGGGGAGCAACTTCTTAAGAATGTAAGATGTAAGATTGGTGTGTCGATTTCCGTAAATTTGGTCCGTGTGTCGTGGTTGCAGTCTCCGAATTATCATGGTTGCACCTAAGAGCATCACTAGTCCTTTCCTCAGAATGTTATTATCATTCGGATCCAAATTAATTGACGCTTGAGTATAACTTCAGTACAAATTATATTAAAGAAGCGTCAATTAATATGGATTAGAGGGAGTTTGAGTTGAGTTTTGTACTTGTACTTTCCTGTATAAGTGCACACATCAGTTAGTTTACCCAAAAGCTCAAGCTGATGAGAAAACATGGGTTATGCATTTATACGTCAACGCCTCACAAAAGAATGAGATACTCCCTCTATCTCAGTTTACAAGGCTTGCACGTGTATCTAGGTCGTCAATTTAACTTATATAAAATAAATTGTTTAACATAAAAATTATATCATTAAAAAATAGAATATCTAAAGTATCTAATGATATTTTTTTTGTAATGTATACCTCTTATTTAGTTGGTCAAATTAACGACCTAGATACACGTGCAAGACTTGTAAACTGAGACGGAGAGAGTAACTGGATTTTCTCTCTTCCATAAATGATGCTTTTATTGACTCATAATGTCATGTCAAAGAAAACACACCCAACCTTTATTCGAACTGAGCCTAGCTCAGATAGTTAGGTTCTTTGTGCTATAACCAGCACACTAGGGTTCAAATCCTAGACTTAGCACTGGTGCTCGCATTTTTCTTTATTTATTTCAGGCTTTCTGGTGATGTTCGTTCAGTGAAAGGAGATGTTCCCGTCGACTATAGAGGCGCATGTGATGACTTTGTTAATTTCAATATGATATGTCAGCTAAATCTATCAGAAAGGCACATGTGTTCATTCATAGAGATGAGTGTATATGTGCATGTATGAGCGTCCTGTGTTCAGAAAAAATAAGAAAAAAGAAATAATAAGAGAAGAACAACAAAACATCAACAACTACTACCGCCTTGACAAAACCCTGATTACGAGAAGCTTCTCCAACATCAGCACCATCTAGAACCTTAGTACGCCTGACGCATGCAAGGCACCCAATGCTAGGCTTTCCGCAGCCTGCCGCAGCCTGCCTGCCTTCTCTTCTTTGGCCTCAGGACCATGGAGGCGTGGTGGATCCTAGTTCTTACCGACGGGAGGGTTCCATGGTTAGGTTTTTTTAGTTTTGGTAGGGATTGTGTCCTGCATAGGAAGGTGAGGCGGCGATGGCTTCCTGAAGATGGAATGAGGTTCTCCCTGCAGCCCACCTGGCCCCGTACTGATGGTGCTTCTAGCGTCGCAGGAGGGTGTGTGAAGATTTGTCTCTGCCATATGTCAGGAAATTTGGCCGGGGTTTGTCGTCGGTGGATCCGGTCTTCGTTCATCTATTTTTCAGTGTCTACAGGTTGGATTCTTCTGATCTACGCCTCTCTTCACCGGTGGCCATTGCTATTCTGGTGCGCTGGTCTTTTAGGGCCTTAGCACGATGACTTCCCGACTGTTTACTATAACAAGGTTTGCCCAGCTCTGGTAATGGAGAGGCGATGGCGGTGACGCACCTTTGGCTCGCTCTAGTGCTTGTAACCGTTGCTTGATGGCTAACAATCATGATGTAATTTCTACTTCTGGTGTTCTTTGTACTTCCTTGAAAGTTGATAAATAGATTTGAAGTTTTTCCCAAAATAAAAACCGACTACAAGAAGCTTCTGCAACATCAAACGCCTTTGGTCATGGGAGATATAGCCTTCGCCGCAAAAGACTACTCGATCTACCCATTAGGGCATCTCCAATGGCAACCCGCAAATTTCCTTTCGCATTTTCCTCGAACCGGGGGTGAGGAGGGAGGGGACTAGTCTGCGGACATGAATGTGGGAGACAGCCATCCAATTGTAGCCGCATACATTTGGCAATAGTTTGAACCAACCCTACAAAATTAGTGCAAACGTGGCGAATTTTCATATAAACACGGTGGATTTCATTTGAAAAGGGATAATTTGTACATAAAACCGGATGATCTTCTTAAACTAAAATCCTAAACTACCCTATACTTGATGGTGACCTCGTACGCCATGCCGGGCTGGCCGGCGGCTCCTCCTCCGTCATCGTCGCCCGCTCCATCGTTGGATTCGGAGTCGTCGGGCTTCGCTTGGCACAAGGTGGCGGCGTCGCGGTAGGGCTTCCTAGCAGCCACCTGAAGTTCGCGGATGATCCTCTCCGCTTCCTCCTGCGTTGTGCGTAGTGCGGCCGCGACCACCGACATGGTGGGTGGGGGAAAGGCCGGCGGGCCTTGGAGGAGGTGGCATTGGCGGCGGCGATCTCGCTCCTCTCCGTACTTTGCCATATCCTCGTCAAGGCGGCGGAGATGACGCTTGCTCATCTCCGCCATCGTCATGGAGCGATCCAGAGCCCAAGCGTACGCCAGCTCCAGGCCCACCGCGATGTGTGGCGGCGGGACGACGGAGTCAACGAACTCCGACCGGTGCGCTCGGGTTGCCCCTGTCATGCCGGCGCCACTTTCTGTCGTCGTACTCCCGAGCCATTATGGCGCTCTGGGACGACGAAGAGCTGCCGCTGCCACCGTCACTGAGATAGTGCCGAAGGCGACCGCGTGCTTTCGCGATCACATGGGGCACGGGGCGGCGGCAAGCGGCGCTCCGCCTTGACACGCCGGGGCGGAGAGTGGGGCTTCTCCTTCACACGCTGGGGCAGCGGCGAGAGGCGCTCCTCCTTCACACACATTGGCGGCAGCGAGATGCGCTCTTCCTTCATGGGGCGTCACACATTGGCGGCAGTGAGATGTGCTCTTCCTTCATGGGGCGTCACACATTGGCGGCAGTGAGATGTGCTCTTCCTTCATGGGGCGTCCGATTTGACCGCCACAGTTGCGCGATGGAGAGCGCACGGGGGATGCCGACTCTGTCATGAATGCGGCGCGGTAAGCGGCGCATGCATCGGAAGAAAAGCGCGGGAGGACAGGTGGGTTTTTTTTGGTGGGCTAGGGCGGTCAGAAGCAGGCGTGGGATTGGTCCGTCTCCCGCAAATCCCCCATGTTTATCTTCGATTTGCGGCAGAAAACGCATCGGGACCGCACCACATACCAATACAGGACCACGTTGGATGGCTTGCGCGGTCTGGACATGAGGTCGGCGTTGAAGATGCACTTATCAAGGCATGTACAATGGTGCTATCTTAGTACTGCAACGTAGGATAAATGCTAAGATGGAGGAGAGAGAAACCATATTTGCCTTCTTTTAATTAAGAGATGATCTCTTAGCACAATTTCTCTCACTATATATATAAGGATATCTAGTTAGCAAAGATAAGACTATGATATTATTCATTGTACATGATTTTTATTGCCCTCTCCAGATTTGCGTGACCATTGTACATGCCCTGAGGGCCTTTCAGCAACCGAGGCCCATAGAGCCTCACTTACGCAAGGGCCTATAAAAGAAACCCATCCGCACGCCGGGCTACCCCACGCCGTCGCACTACGATAGAACCCTAGATTTTTCCAGGCTCTCTAATCCTGTCCCAGCGGTCCTCGGGCGGTCCTGTCGCCCGATCTGCTCAAGCCGCGCCGGAGTCCTCCACCGCTCAGGTACATGCATGCTCTTTATCCCTTTTACAGATCGTGTTTCGTTTTCTTCTTCTCTCAACTTTTTAACCGCGCCTGTGTTTCTTTCAGAACCGCCGCGCGATGGACGGCGATGGGCGGATTGTTCACCAGGTCATCAGCGCATGGCGCGTGGAGGATGGCGGGCAGAACCGCCTCACGGAGAACGGCGGGCCGATTGCCCCCCAGGTCATCAGCGCATGGCGCGTGGAGGATGGCGTGCAGAACCGCCTCACAGAGAACGGCAGACCGATTGTCCCCCAGCCCCAGGTCATCAGCGCATGGCGCGTGGAGGATGGCGGGCAGAGCCGCCTCACGGAGAACGGCAGACCGATTGTCCACCAGGTCATCAGCGCATGGCGTGTGAAAGATGGCTCTCAGAAAGGAGAGATGCTCAACAACTCGAAGTACAACTAGGAGATTTTTCTTCTCCTAAAATAGGGTTTAGTTGGTAGTTGCCGAATAAATAGAACTTCTCTGTTTACGGCGAACTCAAAAGGGTTATTATCTTCAGTTTCATGTACATCCACAGCTAGGGCTTAGGGCTACCATAACAACGGACACATCCACAAGCCATCTGAATGGAGTCTCCTAGTTCTGATGATGAACACCAAACTGACGATCAAAAGTTATAGCTGCACTTTGTTTGTGTGCTTGTTTTTTAAGCACTAAAATTGGTCCTTAGTTTAATTTCCTTCATATATGGGGATCCCTCTCTTCTGGCTCGCGCTCCCCGGATCCAAAGGCCGGTCGGATTTGCTAGGTGAGGTTGTGCTGCTTTGCTGATCTACTACCGGTTGCGTTGGTGGTACGTGCTGCTTATCTAGATGCTGCCTACTCATCATATTGCCCAGAGTAACCATGATAATGCCTGCTCCTCGCGGAGAAGCCACTTTGGTTCCTCCTGTGCCATGCGGAGGGCTGCCGCGACCAATGCCGACCCCGGCGGCGGTCTTGCCCTTGCCGGCAGCGACAGAGGTGTCGCTGAGCCACCACTCATCGATCTTGGCGAGCTCCTTGTCGAGGCGGCTACGACACCATGCGGCCGTCTCCGCAGTGGTTAGTGATTGATTGTAGGTCCATGCCTCCGCGAGGTCGGGATCCTCGTGGACGCAAGCCGGAGCTTCGTCGGACTTGGCGAACGCGGATCGGTGAGGGCCGCCCACCACTCCGCCTCCCTGGCTACCCTCTCCTTAGTCGATGTGATGGCCTACGATGACGAGTAGCACCGGCAACCACCGAGGTAGTGGAGGATGCACCTGCCTTCCTTCGCGATCACCGGCGACAGCCCCTCCTTGACGACCTTGCCATGGTAGTTGAGGCACGACAGCGACGCTAGCCTGTCGGTCCGGGTGTAATGGCTGTGCAGAGGTGAGAGCGCCTTCTCCTTCACGCGACACCCGATTTGGATGTCGGCTTCGCCGGAGAGGCGACGCCGGATTCTACTTGACGCGACAGAATGGCGGCGAGTGTGGCTTCTCCTTCACGCTGCACCCGATTTGGACGTCAGCTTCGCCTTAACGCGGCGGAGAGGCGATGCCAGATCCTGCTTGACGCGGTAGAATGGTGGCAAGTGCGGCTCCTCTTTCACGTGTGTTGGAGGCGGCGAGGGCGGCGTTGGACCACGTTCCCGGAGCGACCGCTCTGTCAGCAGTTTGATGTGCCGCAAGAACTCTTCGTCCGTGGCCACGGCCTCCAAGAGGAGGCGTGACTACAAACTGATCACCTGAATGAGACCACAACATCGAGGTGTATCTTTTTTATGTAGATCTTATCTTAAATCGAAGCACTGTTGTGTAGATTGAAATACACTAAGAGGTGGAGGAGATTAAGAGTTGACACAAGGCATCAGGTGCAACCTCACTTCAACCATGTATCACACCTCCATCAGGTTGCATCGCTCGAGACACCCAAGTGCACTGTTTTGCATCGCTCAAGTCTGGCTTGGTAGAAACGGTCGAATCAAGAGTTTCTAATGGGCTTGACTGGAGGATGCTTTAATCATCGTGCATGCCAAGATTTTGACATAGCATACACATTCAAATGCATGATTTTTGCATTGTGTGGCTTGATTGGATCTCATGCAGGTTACCAAACACGTTCTTGACATACTGAACGCTTTGATATATAAGTGTATCTAATCCGACCGCAAAGGACGTCAAAGCGCTGCGGAAGGGCGTAGGCCGTAGGTAGCTGAGTTTTACTGTTCCGTGATAGAGCAAGACAGTTTTTCTCAAGAAAAAGCGAGAAACGTGAAGCTAAAAAATATTTGCTCGGTCAAAATCACACGGCTAAAAATATTACAAAGCAGTTCCATAGGAATCACAGATGAGATTACCCGGGCCCGGCTTGTAAATGTTAGGAACGACATGTCCATACCCTCAGCATAAGCAGTATCGCCCGTACATTGGAGCCGTCTCCAAGGCCATGACCGAAACCATGTCGTCACACTCTCCCTCCATCTTATCGACTTTCAAGCACCGAGTTCGTTAGTCGTTACGCTATAAAAAGGGCCAGGGCTGAGCTTCTCTCCACCACAACACCACCAAAGCAGAGCCTAAACAAGCACATATCCGCTTACGCTTATCCTTCCTTGGCGTCGGCATAGCATCTGCAATGGCCAACCACGGAGTCGCCGCTCTCCTGATCGCGTCCCTTCTCGTGGTGGCGGTCACCCTCGCCGACGCCAGGATCACC
Organism: Triticum aestivum; assembly: GCF_018294505.1. NCBI lineage: Eukaryota > Viridiplantae > Streptophyta > Magnoliopsida > Poales > Poaceae > Triticum > Triticum aestivum. The sequence continues at coordinate 430,590,237 of NC_057802.1, forward strand.
GTGAACGTGCAGCGCGACAGCGTTAACGGAGGTGCGTCCATGTCAGCCAATCAACATCATCCAGTTGATCTGCATGTGTAGCAGTGGCCAAATGTGCCTGTACGTTTCGCAGGTTATGCGGCGAACAAGAAGGCGGTGCCGGTGCTGACGTGCAACAAGGTGAGCGCGGTGCAACAGGGCGAGACCTGCTCCTCGCTTGCGGAGGACGCCGGGCTGACCCAGGAGGACTTCCTGGGCTTCAACCCCAACATCAACTGCGTCAGGATCTTCGTCGGCCAGTGGGTCTGCCTCGACGCATCCTCTGCCTAACACACGGTTCACTTGCATGGACTGCGCAGCATCGTTAGTTGCTGCTACTTACTCCCTCCGTCCCATAATATAAGAATGTTTTTTACATTAATATAGTATAAAAAAACGTTCTTATATTATGGGACGGAGGGAGTATGTATGAATAAAGGAGGCTAGTCCCTATCCGTACACCTCCACCACTACTCAAGTTAAGTTTGGTATTTGCACTTACCTCCTGCACTTCCCTCGCAAAAGGATCGAGGTTGTAGTCCGTCAGTCTGTCTTTGTACCAGCTTTGGGTTAAAAATTGGAGCCAGTTGGTCGTGCTTGATTACCAGTGCGTTTACATTGTGTGTCTCTTTCCTTGATTGTGCCTGATTACCAGTGCGTTACTTTGTGTCTCGCTTTCCGTAGTTTGGTCCGTGTGTCGCGTCTTTGGCATGGAGGAGGACACAATACGACCATTTCACTTCTTCACCTTCCCCAACAGGCAGAATGTCCTTCTCCTTGTTCTTTACCATCTTTAATAACTAGATGATACCCCGCACATTGTTACGGAAATACTTGTAACATATTTCAATGTGATTTGTTGCACGAAACATGAATATTTAAAGTGAAGTAATAATATAAAAAGCTAAAACTGAAAATACATATGATTTATGAAATATAAATAGCTTAAAAGAATGAAAATTCTTAGGCATATTTGCATGTTGAGATGAGTCTTTTTTCCATGTATGTTTACTGATGAAGTGGCATGCTTGTATGTTGGGAGACATATGATAGTGGGGTTGGGCCTTTTCTCATGCATGTTGTGGGATGATGTGACATGCTTGCATGTGGAGAGAAATAGTTAGTGGGGTTAACTATTTAGATATAGAAGATACTACTACTAGCAAAAGGGCCCGTGCATTGCAACGGAAGAAAAATAATAATTCATAATCTCCAATGGCTATGGTCACATTTTCCAACATCACCGACATACACTACCACTCTTAATTTCGTGAAATCATGAACATTCTTTTAAACTCGTCAACATATTTGAAATCATGAACAATTTCAAATTCATGAACACTTTTACAAAATTTTGAGCATTTCTAAAAATTAAGAACATATTCTGAATTCATAAAAAATTATACTACTTACAAACATTTTTTAAAATCATGAACATATTTTTAACAATTCTTTTGAATTGGAAACATTTCTAGACTGGACGCACATTGTTTTGGAAACTGGTGGAACAATTTTCAAATTCATGAACATTTTTTTGATTTAACGATTTTTTTAAATGCATGATCATCTTTTGAATTAGCAAACATGAATGAATAAACTATTTTGTAAGTCACGTACAGTTTTTAATACATGAACTATTTAGAAAATCATGAACATTTTTATGATTTCCCCAAACATTTGTCTACAAAATTTCAAACATTTTTCGAATAAGCAATTATTATTTTATAAAATCACGATCATTTTTTGAATCCACAAACATTTTATGATTTATTAAACATTTTATTTCAAATTTATATTTTTTTAATTTTAGGATTTTTTTTGAATTCCCAAATTATTTAAATAGAAAAAATGAAAACAAAAAAGTAAAATAAAAAATAAAATTTAGAAAACAGGTCGCTCGGACATGGCCCGGCCCAACGGGGCGCGCAACATCTTCTCCCAGCGTGCAGTGCGCAGTATAGGTGGTCCCTACTACATGGGCCCATCCAGGCGGGGGATTCCCCTGTGTGAAACATTTTTGTATCACTTGTAGATGGCATTGGCGGGTAATATTTGGCAACTTTGGAAGCAATTTCCGTGTCGTTGAATATTAGGTATAGATATGGGTAACCATTGTTAATTTGCGATTTTGCAAATTTTAATATATGCTACATATGAATAGAATTATGCATTGGTTATGGAATTTTCGTAAATTGGATATGTATATATATGGAATATGAAATAAGTTATTGCCTACTTTTAAATTCAAATCATGGAGTATTGTAAATTACACGGATTAAATTATTGAGAAACAAATCAGCTGTGAAGATCAATACGGTGCACATGCTTTGACAAACCAAAATGTCTTCGATCAACCTCTACCGGAAACACGTCTCGCACATCATAACATGAGCGCTGGAGCCCTACCCAAAGGTTTTGGCTTTCGGTTCGTGTTTTTTTTTCTGGCTCTGACCGAGACGGCTAAAATTCTCGGCTATTTAAAAAAAGGGAAAAACATGGGCGAAATAGTAAAACCAAAATTTTGAATTTGGAACAAAATTGGCTGACATTTGATTGAAATTTGAAATCAGGCAGGGAAAAGTTGGCGGTCCAACACAACCCGCAAGAGTACAAATATAATGTTTTGTCTAAGGCAATACCTTAATGGGAAGTAAGCTAGGTAAAAAAATTCAAATGAGGCCAAAAATATTTGGTTGAAAAAGATATACACCAAGCCCAGACCAAATGGCCGAAATTATTTTTCTTGGTCGAAATTCAAAACTATGCCTTTACCGCACACACGTTTTGCTCAGGACTAACGTGTGCGATGACCGGTGAACCATAAACAACACTCAAATTTCTCTCTTGGCAAACGTGTCCGATCAGCCAATAACACACACATGCTTCTCTTGGTACAAACATGTGCAGACAACTAGAAAACGTGTGCGACAATGGTAGCACCGCACACATTTTACATTTCTAAAATGTATGTGATGTTTGACGTATCGCAAATGGCATGGTAGGGATAAATATTTGTGATATGCATCTTATAGCACACACTCTTATCATTAATGCGCATCACAAATATTGCACCATAGAAGAGCGGGTGCGATAGATATATCACCTCATACGATTTTAACGGATGGAGCGTTTGATGCATTTGATATATCGCAAATGCTTGCCGCAAGATGAAGGAAATATGCCCTATAGGCAATAATAAAGTTGTTATTTATATTTCCTTATATCATGATAAATGTTTATTATTCATGCTAGATTGTATTAACCGGAAACTTAGTACATGTGTGAATACATAGACAAAACAGAGTGTCCCTAGTATGCCTCTACTTGACTAGCTTGTTAATCAAAGATCGTTATGTTTCCTGACCATAGACATGTGTTGTCATTTGATGAACGGGATCACATCATTAAAGAATGATGTGATGGACAAGACCCATCCGTTAGCTTAGCATAATGATCTTTTAGTTTTATTGCTATTGCTTTCATCATGACTTATACATGTTCCTCTGACTATGAGATTATGCAACTCCCGAATACCGGAGGAACACCTTGTGTGCTATCAAACGTCACAACATAACTGGGTGATTATAAAGATGCTCTACAGATGTCTCCGAAGGTGTTTGTAGGGTTGGCATAGATCGAGATTAGGATTTGTCACTCCGTGTATCGGAGAGGATCTCTGGGCCCTCTCGGTAATGCACATCACTATAAGCCTTGCAAGCAATGTGACTAATGAGTTAGTCACGGGATGATGCATTACGGAACAAGTAAAGAGACTTTCCAGTAACGAGATTGAACTTGGTATGATGATATTGACGATCGAATCTCGGGCAAGTAACATACCGATGACAAAGGGAACAACGTATGTTGTTATGTGGTTTGACCGATAAAGATCTTCGTAGAATATGTAGGAGCCAATATGAGCATCTAGGTTCCGCTATTGGTTATTGACCGGAGATGTTTGTCTCAGCCATGTCTATATAGTTATCGAACCCGTAGGGTCCGCACGCTTAACGTTCGATGACGATTAGTATTATGAGTTATGTGATTTGATGACCGAAGGTTGTTCGGAGTCCCGGATGAGATCACGGACATGACGAGGAGTCTCAAAATGGTCGAGAAATAAAGATTCATATATTGGAAGGTTACATTCGGACACCGGAATGGTTCGGGTCGTTTCGGATGAGTTTCGGAGTACCGGGGGTTACCGGAACCCCCTCCCCCCTGGAAGTTATTGGGCCTCATGGGCCTAGTGGTGGAAGAGAGGAGGCCGGCCAGGGAGTGGCGCGCGCCCCCCTAGCCCAAACCGAATTGGACTAGGGTTGGGGCGGCGGCCCCCCTTTCCTTCCCTCCTTCTCCTACTAGGAATAGGAAAGAGGAGGGGAATCCTACTTGGACTGGGGAGTGCTAGTAGGATTCCCCACACCTGGCGCGCCCCCTAGGGCCGGCCACCTCTTCCCTCCCCTCCTTTATATACGTGGCCAAGGGGCACCCCATAGACACACAAGTTGATCTTTTAGCCGTGTGCGGTGCCCCCCTCCACAGTTACACACCTCGGTCATATCGTCGTAGTGCTTAGGCGAAGCCCTGCGCCTGTAACTTCATCATGACCGTCGCCACGCCGTCGTGCTAACGGAACGCTCCCTCGGCCTCAACTGGATCAAGAGTTTGAGGAACGTCACCGAGCTGAACGTGTACTGATCGCGGAGGTGCCGTACGTTCGATACTTGGATCGGTTGGATCGCGAAGACGTTCGACTACATCAACCGCGTTACTAAATGCTTCCGCTTTCGTTCTACGAGGGTACGTAGACACACTCTCCCCGCTCGTCGCTATGCTTCTCCTAGATAGATCTTGCGTGATCGTAGGCAAATTTTTGAAATACTACGTTCCCCAACAGTGGCATCAGAGCCAGGTCTATGCGTAGATGTTATATGCACGAGTAGAACACAAAGAGTTGTGGGCGATAATAGTCATACTTCTTACCAGCATGTCATACTTTGATTCGGCGGTATTGTTGGATGAAGCGGCCCGGACCGACATTACATGACCGCGTTCATGAGACTGGTTCTACCGCCGTGCTTTGCACACAGGTGGCTAGTGGGTGTCTGTTTCTCCAACTTTAGTTGAATCGAGTTTGACTACACCCGGTCCTTGTTGAAGGTCAAAACAACACACTTGATGAAAAATCGTTGTGGTTTTAATGCGTAGGTAAGAACGCTTCTTGCTATAAGCCCGTAGCAGCCACGTAAAACTTGCAACAATAAAGTAGAGGACGTCTAACTTGTTTTTGCAGGGCTTGCTGTGATGTGATATGGTCAAGACGTGATGATATATAAATTGTTGTATGAGATGATCATGTTTTGTAACAGTTATGGGCAACTGGCAGGAGCCATATGGTTGTCGCTTTATTGTATGAAATGCAATCCCCATGTAATTGCTTTACTTTATCACTAAGTGGTAGTGATAGTCGTAGAAGCAATAGTTGGCGAGACGACAACGATGCTTCGATGGAGATCAAGGTGTCAAGCCGGTGACGATGGTGATCGTGACGGTGCCTTGGAGATGGAGATCAAAGGCACAAGATGATGATGGCCATATCATATCACTTATTTGATTGCATGTGATGCTTATCTTTTATGCATCTTATTTTGCTTAGTACGACGGTAGCATTATAAGATGATCTCTCACTAAATTTCAAGGTACAAGTGTTCTCCCTGAGTATGCACCGTTGCTGTACTTCGTCATGCCGAGACACCACGTGATGATTGGGTGTGATAAGCTCTACGTTCACATACAACGGGTGCAAGCCAGTTTTGCACACGCAGAATACTCGGGTTAAACTTGACGAGCCTAGCATATGCAGATATGGCCTCGGAACACTGAGACCGAAAGGCCGAGCATGAATCATATAGTAGATATGATCAACATAGTGATGTGCACCATTGAAAACTACTCCATCTCACGTGATGATCGGACATGGTTTAGTTGATATGGATCACGTGATCACTTAGATGATTAGAGGGATGTCTATCTAAGTGGGAGTTCTTAAGTAATATGATTAATTGAACTTTAATTTATCATGAACTTAGTACCTGATAGTATTTTGCATGTCCATGTTGTTGTAGATAAATGGCCCGTGCTACTTTTCCTTTGAATTTTAATGCGTTCCTAGAGAAAGCTAAGTTGAAAGATGATGGTAGCAACTACACGGACTGGGTCCGTAACTTGAGGATTATCCTCATTGCTGCATAGAAGAATTACGTCCTGGAAGCACGACTAGGTGCAAGACCCGCTGCAGGAGCAACACCAGACGTTGTGAACGCCTGGCAGAGCAAAGCTGATGACTACTCTATAGTTCAGTGTGCCATGCTTTACGGCTTAGAACCGGCACTTCAACAATGTTTTGAACGTCATGGAGCATATGAGATGTTCCCGGAGTTGAAGTTAATATTTCAAGCAAATGCCCGGATTGAGAGATATGAAGTCTCCAATAAGTTCTACAGCTGCAAAATGGAGGAGAATAGTTCTGTCAGTGAACACACACTCAGAATGTCTGGGGTACCACAACCACTTGACTCAACTGGGAGTTAATCTTCCTGTTGATAGTGTCATTGACAGAGTTCTCCAATCACTGCCACCAAGCTACAAAAGCTTCATGATGAACTATAATATGCAAGGGATAGATAAGACAATTCCCGAGCTCTTCGCGATGCTAAAGGCCGCAGAGGTAGAAATCAAGAAGGAGCATCAAGTGTTGATGGTTAACAAGACTGTCGGATTTCGGGTTCCGGCAAAACCCTTGTGGTTCGAACACTGGGGTGCGCACGAAGACCTCTCCTCCCTCTAGCTCGCACGCATCATGATCTCACGGCCTAGCTCGACGAACCCAAAGAACAACGGGACACAAGATTTATACTGGTTCGGGCCACCGTTGTGGTGTAATATCCTACTCCAGTGTGGTGTGGTGGATTGCCTCTTGGGCTGAGGATGAACAGTACAAGGGAAGAACAGCCTCCTGAGGAGAGGTGTTCTTGTGCTTGGTGAGCTTGTGTGGGTGAGGATGGTCTAGTCCAAGATGAGTTGCCTCCTGTGGTGATGGCTAGTCCTATTTATAGAGGCCTTGGTCCTCTTCCCAAATATTGAGCGGGAAGGGATGCCACGACGGCCAGTTTGAAGGGGGACAACTAGTACAAGCTATCCTGACAAAAGGTGGTCTTCGCCTGCCAAAGGCTTTGGTGGTGACGCTGTCTTGGGCTCCACGGTGACCTTCGTCCTGCTGGTCTTGGTCTCGTTGCACCGATATGGAAACCTTTGCCTGATGCCTCGAGACTCCTCGCCTGCGCTTGCCTCTTTAGCACCAAAGAGGAAACGAGGACACTGTGCGCGCTGGCGCCCGCCTGGCGCCCATCTGGTCTTGGTCGTCATGGCTTACATCATAGGAACCTCGCGAGGTTCCCCTTGCCTTGATCTCTCCACCCCTCACGAGCCAGCCTGACGAGGCTGCCCTCGAGGAGGTCTTGCATCGTCCACCTCGCGAGGCTTGGCCCCTCGCGAGGGTCTTGAGTGTTTGCTGGTGAAGATGGGCCATATAGGGCCGCTAGTGGAGCCACGCCGTGGGCTGCAGGCAGGCAAGTCTGAGGACCCCCGTTCCCAGAACGCTGACAGTAGCCCCCGGGCCCAAGGCGCGCTCATACTTGGCTTTGAGGCGAAGCCAAAGGGCAAGTGCGGAGCACCGCGGGCCCCAACAGCCTGCGGCCTTGGTTGACGCGTGGCGATTGATTGGACGTGGGCGTCTCTGCTTCCCCATGCTGCCTCGATAACTGCTAGACTGACAAAAGACTGGCGCAGGCAACGCTTGCCTTCATTGCTTCCTTTCGCCTTGCTCCAGATCCCATTTCTCGCTCCTTGCTTCTGAAATCTCCAGATCTGCTTCAATCCCCTTCCAAGCCACCGACCAATGGCGCCTCGAAAGGCCAAGGCTGCTGTGCCGCCTGCTTGGTACGAGCCGGCTCTGGACGCGCCTAATGTATCGGAGAAGAACTTCGCCGCCACGCGCCTGCTGACGGCGGGGGAGAGCAACAAGAAGGGGAAGACCGAGCTTCGGGCCGGCTCCGCCAAGCCGGAGGCTCAGGGGAGCACCTTCTACCCCTTCTTCATGAGCAGTGTCATCGCGGGCATGGTTCCCCCTTCTCCGACTTCTTCTATGCCGTCCTCCGCCATTACAGGTTGTAGGCCCTTCATCTCCATCCCAACTCCATTCTTCTCTTGTCGATCTTCGCCTTCTACTGTGAGGCGTCTGTCGGGGTGATGCCGTCCGTGGCTCTGCTGCGCCACTTCTTCTTCCTCCGAATCAACGACGGTCATACCTCTGGGTGCGCCAAGTTCGTCGCAGCCGGCAAGGCCAACGCGATCTCGAAGGCCAGAAAGAAGGCCGATGGCTTCAGGAGCAAGTGGGTCATGATGGATGCCAAGTGTGTCCATCCACGGTTGAGGCTGCCGACGGAGATGCCCCAGTCGGATGAGGGGTGGTCTCGCGCGAGGCTCACTGACGACCGGGCACAGTTGGTGCTGGGGAAGATGGCCGCCGACTTGAAGCCGGGCAACGCGAAGGCGGCGAAGCTGACGGGGGCCATGCTCCTGAGGGAGTTCCTAATGCTGCGCGTGGCTCCGCTCCAAGCGTGCTCGCGCCCCTTGTTGGACGCTTGAGGGCGCGGAAGACAAGCTCCGCTTGAGTCCGGCGGCCTTACCTGAAGAAGAGCTAGCCGTGGCCCTCCGCCTCCTGGTCGGAGATGATCAGGAGTACTTGCCGAGTGCCTTTGTTCCTTTGTTCCTTAGCGAGGACGGGGCGCATGTCGCGGCCGCCATGCCCACCTTTGACGGGCGCGGGCTGGTGCCGCCGGCGCCCCCTGGGGCCCCGGTGGCGACGACACCGGTGGACGTGTCTTCTGGTGATTCCCACGGGGAGGGGGAAGAGGAAGAAGACGAGGAGCGCGACTCAGAGGCGACCCCCGAGGGGATGGGGGAGACCTCCCCCCCTGCGCAAGGCCGACATCCTCCGCACCTTGCCTGACAATGATGACGAAGATGATGTCCTTCTGGAGAGGGAGGAGCCGCCCGTGGCCGGGGGCTCCTCGAGGCCCAAGGCCAGCCCCCAGAGGAGGCCACCGGCCGAGGTTCCGACGAGGGGCAGGTCGGTGCTGATCTCCCGAGATGATGCTTCCGCACCGACACCGCCTGGAGCTCCTTCCGGCCCATCTGCTGCCCCTTCTTATACTCCTGGAGCCCGCACGCCCGCGCCTCAGGCTGCGAGGCTCTCAGGCTTCAAGCTTAACAAGCGGAGGGACTACACCGAGGTGGACCAGTAAGTGTTCTCGCCCCGCCTTGTTCTTGCTTATGCTGTTGATCCTTGACGCCGCTCCGTTGTGCAATTAGGCCGACGCCCGCGACGAAGAAGAGGAAGGAGGAAGCGGTGGTGCTGCTCGGACCAATCTGCCTGCCGCGGCTGCGTCTCCCTCCATGGAGAAGGGTAGCGACGGCGCTCACGCCTCTCCGGCTCGATCGTCCTCGCGAGGCCTGGGGGAGCATCCTCGGGAGGAATCAGCCCCCGTGGCCCCGCTGGCTCGGGAGGCTCCGGTGTCCGGCTCGGCTGCTGGGGTCCCCAAAGCTCAGGAGCCCCCAGTCTCCCAGGCTATGGTGACAATGTTGCCTCCTCCTCCTGCTGCTGCACCGCTGGTTCCAGATCCTTCCGCCTCCCCTGACGTCTTGGAGCGCGCTCTTTCTGAGATGACCCGGCTGCGAGAAGATCTTCAGGGCGCCGATCCCCACCTGGTAGCCGGGCGCTTGGAGCTGGTCTCCGGCTGGCTTCACTCAGACGTGTTCATTCGGGCGGTGCTGAGCCAGGCCGCGGCGACCTCCGAGAAGGACAAGCAGGCCGCCGCCCAAGCCGCGGCTGCTCGCGAGGTGGCGCTGAAGGATGTCGAGGCCGCCCAGGATCGCTACCGGGTGCTGGAGGCCGAACTGAAGACTCTGTGCAATGAGCGTGCGGAAGAAGCTCGTGGCCGGAAGGCGGAGGAGGAGAAGATGAAGGCCCATGAGGACGCCGTCAGGGGTCGCGACACCGAGATGGAGCAGTTGGGGAAGGCGCAGGCCGCAGAGCGCGGCCGGCTGGAGAAGCTAAAGCAGGAGATGGAAGCCGAGAAAGCTGAGCTTGACGCCAAGGCGAAGGTCCTGGCTGAGGACCGCGAGGCCTTCCAGCTCCTCGAGGAGAGGTCCCACGTGGCGCTGCGGGCACTTTACGAGAAGGGCTTGGAGGAGCCGCTGGCTACCAACAACGAGGGCCCCGCCCAGCTGCTTCTTTATCTGGTCGAGGCGCTTGAAGAAGTCATGAGCGGTATCGGCCCCATGGCAGAGGGAGAAGCCCGCGTTCTTTCCTCAGCCGTGTTGACGCGCGTCTTCAGCCACCTGCATCTTCGCGATCCTGCCGCCCGCCTCGACGAGCTGCTAGAGCTTGTGGACGACGAGCATTGCGCAGCCGCTGCCGTAGCCGTGAAGGGTCAGGTGGAGGCCCCGCTGGAGAAGTTCCGCGCCTTCGCTCCCGTGCCCTCGACCGGCGGTGCTGTTGATCCTGCAACTCCGGCAGGCAGTGCAGGTGAAGGCGACACCACCAAGGAAGAAGCATCCCCTGCGGGCGACGGCGGTGTCCAGGGATGACAAAACGACTTGCCGGCGACTCCTTTCCTGTTTAACTCCTGCGACATGCACCATGCCTCGTGGAGGCGTTTAAACTTGCGTTTGGTATTTGGAGAACAATATGTCTTGTAATATTTGTTTGAGTTGCGATTTCCTTCCCATTTGCTTTTCGTTCTACGTCGACAGGGCCCGACCCCGCGCATACCTCAGCCGCCGTTGGGTCGTCCGGACCGCCAGGACGAGACCAAGGATTGAGGGGCTACGTGGCCAGTTAGGCTCCTGAGTCGCGATGCTCAGGAGTCCCCCTTGACGTGCAAACAACTTACGAAAAGGATATGCAGGAATAGGTCCAGTGTTCTACGTCGGCAGGGCCCGGCCCCGCGCATACCTCAACCGCCGTTGGGTCGTCCGGATCACCAGGACGAGACCTAGGAGTGAGGGGCTACGTGGCGAGTTAGGCTCCTGAGTCACGATGCTCAGGAGTCCCCCTTGATGCTCAAACGACCTTCATACCTTTTTCCTTGCCGCGGCTCCGCTCGGGAGGGCGCGCGACGACCAGGTCCGGGGGACCTGGCAGGGCGGCGTATGCTTGGGCGTGACCCAAGCGCAGCCCCCGTGCCTAGCCCCCTCGCGCGACTCTCCCAAGGGGAGGTGTTGCGATGAGGCCAGACACTGAGCTCAAGGGCTCCCTGAGGTTGATACGGCCAAGGGGCCGCCCTCAGTTGTTTATCACCAGCGCGGAGCATAGCGCTTCCCGCACTTGCACGGGCATAACCGCTCCTCGGTAGTGTCGACTGCCAGCGCGGAGCATGGTGCTTCCACTGGTGCGTGGGTGAGGGCTCCCTACTGCGGAGAGCCCCCGGGGCATGTCCAGCCCCGCCCTGACACGTGGCTTGCACGGCAGGGCTAGACGAGGTGTGTCTGGGCACTCGTGAGCCAGCGCGGGACTCACGAGGCCCTACCTCAAGGAGGGTTGTGCCTGGTCTTGGTTCTTGTTAACTGTGGCGGTCCTGCGAGATGGTTAGATGACCTGTGCCGAACGAATCTCCTGAGGTTATCTCATGAGAAGAAGCACCAACGGCCCTAGGAGGTGACGTGAACGGGACCGGCCCGCCAGACAGAGCTCAGCCATTGGATTTATCGACGCTGCAGGGACGGGCCCGAGCACAGACGCCGTGCCTAACCCTCTTATGCGAAGGATCCTGAAGAAAGACGATCGGCGCACGGCTCCCGTGGTGGGTGACAATCAAGCAGGTGATAACCATAGGTAAATTGCGCATGGAAAGCAAACTAGCTTAGGTAAATGCAAGAACGATACATGCCACTGGGTCAGACCCGAGCGGCTTGGGGATGATGCAACCCGAGGGGCGCCCGCAGCAGAGTAAGCTAAAGACATAAAAAGGGATACATGCCGCAGGGACGGACCCACGCGGCCTGGGAATGATGCAGCCCGAGGGGCGCTCCCAGCTAAATAAACTTGGAAAATGTCACCTGGTTCCGTTGCCGAAGGGGTGTTGAGGTAGCCGAAGATACGTGGCGAAGGGGTCGCTCCCCACGAGCCACCGGGGCCCTGAGCCTCGGGAGGCTCTGGGGGTCCAGGCGGTTCCTTGAGGACCATCTCCATCTCCTCCAGGACTGCGTGATGCCTGGCCTCCTGAGCCACCAGGACGCTCCGCAGGTTGCGCTGATAGGAGGCCACCATGCTCGGCAGGCCGAACGGCATGCAAACATAGCTGTGAGGTGGGCCCTCGCAACGTCCCACGCGTGAAGGCCAGAAGAGCTCCTGAGATGCGGCCCTGTTGAGCCCTGGGATGTCGATGCAGACGCGCATCCCGCCATCCTCACCTGGATGGGGAGCTGCGCCAGGTGGGCGGCGGTTGCCGTGCATGGCTCTTGCTTCTTGAAGCTCTTGGGTAGTCTGGGTGATGAACTCTTGAGCGCCAGGCGCTCCTCGCCTGGTGCCCTCCTGAGGGAAACGTGCCGCAAAGCACGCCTCCATGTGGTGCCCGAGCGCCTCCCTCGTGATGTTGGCTAGGTCTGAGGCCCTCCAGAAGAGAGCCCCCGAGCCCTGCCCAAGGAGGGTGCCGGGCGCGCCTTCCTTTGCGCGGGAGGGAGGCGCCCCATCTGAGGGCGCAGGTCTTGAGGTGGTGCTGCTGGTGACGCCGCTCTCCTGAGGCCCTGTACGGAGCAGGTGCTTCTTCTTCTTGGGGATGTCCTCAGGAGGGTGTAGGATTCCTTCGTTGTCGGGGTCTTCGATTGCTGCGGCCTGGAAGGCGCGCTCAAGGGAGCACACTGCATCCTTCTCCTCACAGGCGACTGTGATGACACCACCAGTCCCTGGCATCTTGAGTATGTTGTAGCCATCGTGGGTCACTGCCATGAACTTGGCCAACGCTGGGTACCCGAGGATTGCGTTGTATGGCAGACGAATGTGGGCAACGTCGAAGTTGATGAGCTCGGTGTGGTAGTTGTCACGCCCACCGAAGGTGACAGGGAGGCGGACCTGCCCGATTGGGGTGGTGGAACCATCGGTCACTCCTGAGAAGGGATTGGTCGGTTGCAGCTGATCATAGGGTAGTTGAAGGCGATCGAACGTGTCGATGGACAGGACGTTAAGCCCCGCACCGCCATCGATGAGGGTCTTGGTGACTTGGACGTTGCTGATGACAAGCGAGCAGCGCATTGGGAGAGCATCGGCGGCAGCGGCGCACTTGAGCTGGTCCGCCGAGCTGAACATGATGGCGTACTTGGACCACCTGAGCGTGCGTGTGGCCTCGAGCTTGGGAAGAGCCACGTTCACCTCGCGAGCAAACTTCTTAAAGATACGCTGAGAGCCTGAGACGCTGAGGCCTGAGCTCCGCCCAAGATGCACGCGATAGCGCGCGGTTCCTGGAAGCCCCCAGCTCCCTCGTCCTGATGGTGGTTGTTGTTCCTTCTGGGTGGTGGCGGCAGCGGAGGAAGACCAGCGTTGCCCTGAGGGCGGTCCTCGCGAGGCTGATCCCTCCAGGCTTCCTCACGAGGCTGATCCTTCCAGCGGTCCTCGCGAGGCCGGTCGCGCCACTCCTGGCGTGGGCCACGATCGTCCCAGCGACCTCCGCCTCGTCCTCCTCCTCGGCCGTAGCCCCGGTCGTTGCGCTTGGGGCGTCGACCGAAGCGTCCATCTCGAATGGCCCTGAGCTCCTGACAGTCGTTGGGTGTTGTGGCTGTGTATGTTGTGGAAGGCGCAGAACGGTCGGCTACTCTTGGACAACTCGGGATGGTCTCGGCCGCGCTTCGTATCAGGCTCCGCCGCGAGTACGGCCACTCCTTTGCGCTTCACATCTTTGGCCTTGGCTTTCATCTGCTCTGGGTCGGTAGCAGGGAGCTCGAGGAGGGAAAGGCGCCCTTCCTCAGCTCTTGCGCACTTGGTTGCCAGGTTGAATAGCTCCAGAGCTGTGCATAGCTCCTCGTGGATGGCGAGCTCCTTCTTCATCTTGACGTCGCGGACGCCATCGGAAAACGCCGAAATGATGGCCTCGTCCGTCACCTTGGGGATCTTAAGATGAACGTTGTTGAAGCGCTGGATGTACTTCTGCAAGGTCTCTCCTGGCTGCTGCTTGATACGGCGCAGGTCACCCGCGGTCGGAGGGCGGTCGCGAGTGCCCTGGAAGTTGGCGATGAAGCGGTCGCGCACCTCATCCCAGGAGGAGATCGAGCCCGGGGGCATGTTCAGGAGCCATGAGCGGGCGCCGTCCTTGAGAGCCATGGGGAACCAGTTCGCCATGACCTTTTCGTCGCCGTTGGCCACCTCAATGCTCAACTCATAGAGCTGCACGAACTCCATAGGGTCAGGGGTGCCGTCGTAGCGAGGGGGCAGATCCGGCTTGAACTTGCCCGGCCAGACGACGCCACGCAGCACAGGAGTGAAGGCGCGGCAGCCGGCCGTGGCCACCAGGGCCCGTCGTGGAGGCGGAGCTTGATCTTGGCGTCCCCGCGCCGCCACGGCAAGTGGCGCGTGGCCCTGCCGCGACAAGCGATCCTGACGTGGCGGTGCTGGGAGCGGTGGACCATTTTCCTGCGATCGGGGAACTTCCTGGCAGCTTCCTTCTTCCCGCGCGGGCGCCCGGCGCGGCGGGTCGTGCCGAGGGGCCGCGCGTGTTGGAGCCAGAGCACCGTCTTGGTGCAGAGGTGGCGGAGGTGCTCCGTGAGCTACGTCGCCCGAAGCTGGCGGAGGGCGAGGCAGCGAGAGGGTCGATGCGGGGGAGCCCCCAGCGGCGCTGACGAGCTCGGCGATGCGGTCCAACCAGTCCTTGTAGAGGTCATCGACCGGGCGGTAGCGCAGGAGCTCGCGTGCCATGGGCAGCGCGGCCTGCGCGTCCGTGGGAGCGTGACGAGCGTGAGACGATGAGCCGGCTAGGGTCAGCGACGGAGTGGCGGTGCAGCTATCCAGCCGCACGGAGGGGTGCAGAGAGGACGCTTGCTGCTCGTTTCCCGCCGGACCGGTGGCGGCATTGGCGGCGGGTGATGGAGAACGACGGGGAGGCCCCCCGACAGGGGCTGTCTGAGCGACACGTGTGGCGAGAGCATACCGGCGCTCAACGTGGGCCCGGCGAGTGTCAGCCATGAACTTGATGGAGTGGAGAAACGCGGATCGACGAGAGGAAAGCTTCAGCGCACCCATACCTGGCGCGCCAAATGTTGGATTTCGGGTTCCGGCAAAACCCTTGAGGTTTGAACACTGGGGTGCGCACGAAGATCTCTCCTCCCTCTAGCTCGCACGCATCATGATCTCACGGCCTATCTCGACGAACCCAAAGAACAAGGGGACACGATATTTATACTGGTTCGGGCCACCGTTGTGGTGTAATACCCTACTCCAGTGTGGTGTGGTGGATTGCCTCTTGGGCTGAGGATGAACAGTACAAGGGAAGAACAGCCTCCTGAGGAAGGTGTTCCTGTGCTTGGTGAGCTTGTGTGGGTGAGGATGGTCTAGTCCAAGATGAGTTGCCTCCTGTGGTGATGGCTAGTCCTATTTATAGAGGCCTTGGTCCTCTTCCCGAATATTGAGCGGGAAGGGAAGCCACAACGGCCAGCTTGAAGGGGGATAACTAGTACAAGCTATCCTAACTAAAGGTGGTCTTCGCCTGCCAAAGGCTCTGGTGGTGATGTCGTCTTGGGCTCCATGGTGACCTCCGTCCTGCCATCCTGCTGGTCTTGGTCTTGCTGCACCGATATGGAAACCTTTGCCTGATGTTATCCTTTGGTGCGTCAGGTGTTATCCTGGGCTGATGTGCGAAGGCCCCCTGCTCCATGCGGATCGGGGTGCCACAGGACATGGTATCAGAGCAGCCAGGCTGGCATAGGTTATCCTAGTATTAGATCACTGCTCCCATTAAACCGTAATAACCCTAAGGGATTTGACCCATCCCTGGCATCCAGCATGGCCACTGTTAATCCACAGGTGGCGTAGTCGGGACCGACACATCCTCACCCCGCTGTCCCCACATAGTTATCCGTGGAACGAATAGCAACCATATCCTTTCTGCTCGGCCGCACCACTTTTCCTTCGCCATTAAGGGAAAGGGGCCACACCATGCAGGCATGTCCCGCATAGCTGTCTATAAAAGCCCCCTTTCCGCTAGCCGTGTCGCTCACTCCGCAGTCAGCCATGTCCCTGCAGAGAAGCCTAGCTAGTAACACTCCAGCCATGGCGAGCACCTTCAAAGCTCCCAAGTTTTACACCCGCACATTTGCCGTCAACCATACAGGCTTTCCACCCATTCTTGCTGAGATGCTCACCAAAGCCTTTGGCTGTAATGCTAGCCCCGATTATTTGGTGTTCCAGTCGACACCCATTCCTCACCTTCATCGCTATGATGCAAGAGTGCACATCGGCCCAGGTCCCGCAGTAGATGGCCAGCCGTTGGTTTTTCAGGGTAGAGCCATGCCTACCACTGATTTGGCCATTCAGGCCGCTGCTGTGGAGGCTATCCTATACCTCCAAACCAAGTTCCCGCATGTGGCAATGAGGCAGGAGTTCTGCTTTTTCCCCATTGTGGCAGAAGGAGGAATGCAGCCTTCTCCCGCTATCCAAGGAGATGACCCCGCAATCGCTCACCTGGTGCAGTATATCACCGCCGAGGGGATGATGATTGCCAAGATGCTTGCCGAGTTTAGAACTCTGGACAACGATGCGGTGCGAGTCGTCAAGGAAGCTTACTGTGAAGCTCGTAAATTCGCATCTCAAGTCATTTGCCCAACGCCATCCGAACCAGTGCTACCCTCTCAGCCTGTGTTGTGGCCTAGATCCAACATCGTCACCCTCGACAAGGCTCCTTTACGGATCCACCAACAGCATTTGCTCGGATCAATTTCAGCCACACCCCAGCAGCCGAACCCCAACCCATAGTGCTGTCGGACGATGAAGATGGAGATTGGCTCAGTCTCTGTCCTCCCGGAGAGCCCCAGCAAGGCAAGTCCTCTGCATGACCTCACTCAAGTAGTGAGATGAGCAGTCTGTCGGTTCATCCCCGATACGAGGATAGAACTATGTATCCCGGAATGAGTAGTTTCGTTTAGCGCATAGCGCGTTCGTGCTTTGTTGTATGCTTGCACTGTTGTAACCCGTGTGTTACGTATGTTTTCATGCTTTCTTTTTGTTTTTCTCTCTGTCAAGCAGACATGTTTGACAGGGTTGACACTGTGTTGCTAACAAGATTTTAATTAGTAGATCACATACACTAAAATAACACTGACTCGTCTCGAGTCTATAATAAAATGCGCGCCGGTGTAGGTATATGTATGCCAGGAGTACATATACCCACTAGCATTAAAACACTTTAGTATGATTTGTCTGGTGTGTTTTTCCGTTGCATGTTATTGCATCTGTCTGTTTGCTAGTTTAGATTATACTGCATACTGCACGCATACCCAGTCCACCCACGAGTACATTTAGGGAAGTACTCGGGGGAATGCAAAGTCACATATCCCTATCTATCTGTGCATACACCGTATGCCGGATTTTCAAATCCAGAGCCCCGCAGAGGCATTTCAGCCTGGAAATTCCTCGTCTCTAATTCTTTTTCCCGATTTCATTTCTGGAGGAACACTGCCAACTTTATTTCACTCGATCCAGTACATCTACCCCGGTACAGATTTCACCCTCGATTCTACCTCGACATCTACATTTCGTGGAGCTATCCGCGAATTTTTTTCCGTACTCCGTGTGATTCTTGAGCTGGCGCAGCCACCTCACCTGCATCTGGACCCCCATCACCACCATCATCTCAGCCTTGCGTGATGCCAGGCTAGTAGCCACCCGCTCCACCGCACCATGCGATTACTCCGCCGGTGCAAAGCGACGAAGAATCAAGCGTGGCGGAGGACCACCCAGTGCACCATCTTCTCCCGCATCTCGAGCCACCGCACCGAGCCGCACATTGTTCCGAGCTCGATCATTCCTGATGAGAATCAGCAGGAGGATCGATGAGCCGATCAGTGTGCCCAGCAGCGCTATGAGGAACAACCGTAGCGCCACCAAGAACACCTCCTCGCCGAAGGAGCTCGGTTCGATCTTGCCCAAACCGAAGAGGTAGTAGAGCGGCATTGTGTTTGTGCGTTGGAGGAGAGCCGCATTGCCGTTTTTATAGCCCAACCCCGGTGTACGGTGAGCGAGGTCCAGGAGAACCGCTCGTCGCTCGATCACCGGCGTCCAGGAGGCGAATCCGCGAGCAGTGCCGACAAGGTGCTGGCCCGCGACGTGACTGCACGCTGCACCAGCGCCGTGCACGCCGCACACTACGACACTAGGGTCATCATCGCCCTAGGAGCTAGATGCGCACTGTGCCAAGCCGCACGCGGAGCAGCAGCATAGAAGAAGCAGCAAGCCAGAGGTAGAGAAGGAGGCTGCCAGTGGGCCCTGGACCCACGTGTCAGCAGGTGAAACCATTGTTCATTGGGTGCATCTAGCATTTTTCAGGAGTTTGATCTCGAATGCCCCTAGCCGTGGATATAACCAGGTTTACCTTATCTCTCTTTGGGTGTACCAATCGTCGATGCCCCCAACTTGTTTGAATTTAACCAAAGGGTTAAAAAAATTAACCCAGAGGTTTTTCCCCAGAGTTGTTATTCTTGCGTTTGTGCTGTAACCCTAGGAATCTCGAGGACGAGATTCTTTTTAAGGGGGGAAGGTTTGTAACAACCCCAAAATTGGGTTATCAATTTTGTGTTGTTATTCCTTCCTGGCACTCATTTTCAAAAAAAAAACAATCTCCTGAGTTTGCTGGATGACTCTGACTATTCTTGTCATTTTCAACCTTTCAAAATCTTGCTCATGTCTTTGTCAGTGGGCAAGACCTCAATTGCATCATCTCAAACCCTAATTCCAAATTTTTGGAATTTGATTGTGGCCTTTGTGATTACAAAGGAGCCATCATTTTCTTTGATCTGTTGATCCTCCCAACTGTTCCTAGAGATCCTCCTATCTTTCTGAACCTTGGACATGCAAAAATATTGCTAAGTCCCATGCAATATTTTTGAATTGTGATTTATTCCTTTTCTTGCCTTTCTGAGGAATAAAATCCAAAGGCATAGCTAGCCATCTCCTAAATTCATGAGAATTGGTGGAGTTGATACTTATGCCTAATCCAAGCCTTGGCAAGTATATTGGCCATAATTAAATAAGGAAAATTGCCTTTTCCTATTTAATGCCAATATTGCATTTCTGCCATTTTCCAAAGGAACTACTATTTTTATAGCAGAGAAACTTCCCACATAAATTGTGGAGCTTGTCCTTGCTATATATTCACTAGTTCCATCCTAATATCATGTTCCTCAGTTCAAAATTTTGGCACATGATCCAATGCAAGTTTCTGCCTTCCCTGAAATTTTGCAAAGGAAGTGCTTTATTCCTAATTCCAATGGAGCTGCAATTTGGCAGGGTGATTAACATGGATAAATAACCCATGGATGCCAATTATGAGCTCAGTCCATTCATCCTAGCTCCCTATGCAATTTTTCAAAGTTTCTAACCAGAATATAACTTTGTGAAGGAAGTACCTTGATAGAGTTTCCAAATGGGGTGAAACTTTTCCATCCTCTCAAGTATCTCAAATCATTAGCCTCCACCTAAATTCGGTTCATTTCATTGAACTATGTGAGCACAGGAGCAATTCTTGGTTTCTATCCAATTTTTCAGTTTGTGAAGCAAGTGCATTTTATCTTGCTCCATTATGGCTGAAAATATTCCCAGGCTTTCTCCTATCCATAGGATCCATCTACACCAAATTTTGGCTCAGTTCAATTAGTCATTTGCCCTGAGGATTTTTCTCAAGTTTCTGGGCAAAACTGATAGCTGTGAAGAAAGTACCATTTTGGCAAGTCCATTTGGTATGATATTTTTGCAGAATCTACCTATGATCAAATCATCAAGCTTTGCCAAGTTTTAGCTCAATCCATCACTCCTAGTGAGTGTTTCTTCATGATTTAGTTTCTGGGTCAGATTTAGCAGTTGTACAACAACTATGCCAAATACTTGACCAAATGACCTCATAATTTCCAGGACCGTAGTCCTTGCTACTCTAAGCATCCCAGACATTAATTTTACCTTTTACCCTCTCTGGTTTACTCTCTAGAGTGTGGCCAAGTTTGCAACAGCAAACTTGTGGAGCTTGGTTTACTCATCTCTATTTGTCTTTGCCCGTTTCTTTACCATAGTAACACTCTATCTTCGAAGGACTACACGGTAGACATGAGCTGGCATCAGTAAAAAACTCAGAGCGCGCCATGTCCGTGGTGACCACGAGTGTAACCAGCCCAAAACGGTGGTCTAGCCACTGTTCTCGTCGGTAGCGCTGCTCTGACCGGCTCTGGCCTCGCCATTAATGTCCTACAGCTCCTCCTCGGCGTCTTCTTCCCCCTGGACCTATGGCCCCTTCGTTTTCTTCTCCGATGAGCCGTGCCAACGACCGAACAGTGCGCTCCTGTGCACCGTCAGCTTCCTCCTCTATTTTCTTCCTTCCTGAGCCTCCTTGGCGTTGCGTTGCTCCATGAGCCTCTGCTGCTCGGCTGCATCCTCCTCGTCGCCTTCCCGCCGCTTCCCGTGAGCCTTGGCCGCGCCTGCCGACACTGCACCATCGCCGATGCACGAACACGTCGCCTTCCGCGTGCCTCCTCCTCCCCTCCTTCCCGGGCTCTCCCCGCGGCTATAAATAGCGCCCCCGAGCTCTCTCGCGGTCCACAATCTCTCCCCGAGCTCCCGAACCTCTCCTTGCCCCCGTTGCCGCCATGGCTGCCGTGGAGCTCCACTCGAATCCGAGCCGTAGCTCTTCCCCTCCCTCTCTGCGGTGTGCTAGACCCCCTCCACACCCCGGTGAACATCTCCCTTCCCTCATCCCCTCGCCAGAGTAGCCGTGGCCGCCGCCCCCTCGTTCGGCCGCCGCCACCGCTGCTCTCTGTCCCCGCCTGGCGCCGCATCCCTGCTCCTCCCCGACGCTGGTTTCTCCTCTGGAGAGGTGCGGTGGGCCGCGCCGCGCTCGCCGGTGGCCTCCCCTTGGCCGGAGTTGGCCAGAGCCGACGAGCCCATCGCTGGCCAGGCCCAGCCGCGGCTCTGTCTCGCCTCTCTCTCCACTTCTGTCGGGCGCGAGAGGAAGAAGGAGATGGGAGGAGAGAGAAGCAGGTGCGGGACCCACCTGTCAGCGAGAGGAGGGCGTGGCCCCGCTGGCCACCTCGGATAAGTGGACGCGCCCGACCCCGAAGCCGTTTCCCCGCGATGAAGGCGTAATCAGGCAAATACGTTTCCCAGGTTAGAAAGCGCATTCGTTTGTTTCTTTAGATCAAAATACGTTTTGACTTCTCTGAAGGCGTATTCTCAGAAAGCGCTTTCTCTTTTCAGCTCAGCCGGCCGAAGTGCTTATTTTGTGAACGTTCACTGCTTTAGTTGCTTTTCTGCCTAAAAAGTGAACGGCCACAACTTTGCGCTCGTAACTCTGATTGAGGTGATTCCAACGCTCAATTTCTCTGTTCGTCGAACCCTTTTCGATGGGACCATTTTCTTGATGTTTTCACATTCTGAAAATGCCCATTTTTCCCTTGCTCTAATTCAGCCCCTTTGAGAGAGAACCGTTCTCCGGCAAATCTTTTCGCGATCATTTCACACTTCTTCCCGGAGTATTTGTCGACCCCCAGGCAAGCCAACCTCTTATCATGAGCCCCGAACTTGCATGTTGACTTTGCTTGCACCTCGTGTGTGCGTAGTTACAGTTGTTCCTTACCGTTTTCGTCTGCAGTTATTCTGTTATGATTATCATGCATGCTTATGTTTTCATGATATCTTTTGCCATGCTAATTAGAATATTATTATCGATATTGCTTGAAATTTTAGGACTTATATTTGGATGATTATGTGGATGAAATGTGCCTTTGGATTCTTAGTGGCTATTATGATTGCTATGATGATTGTAATGCACCGTTGATATGCTAGTACTTGGTATTGTCATGTTCTTTATGCTATAGTTGTTCACTTGAGAAGTTCGGTATTTTATTAAAGCATTTGTATGATGCACGTTCATTGTTGCATCCATGTTCATGATGATGGAGAAGCTAATAAATTGACTTCATCATAACAAACCTCCCCCGTCATTGATGGGATCGAGTCATAGTGCCACCAAATCAAATTTCTTCAGTGCAGCCACATTTTGCCTTTATGGGAGCGCCTTAATGCGATCTATTGTCGTGCCTCTCGCCGGTGCCTCCAAAGAGGGAAGGTTATGGGCGCGCGCTACCCTGATTAGGTAGGCGCACATAAGCCTTGTGTGCCCGTTGTTGAGATTATGGTACCATGTCCCCGTGTGGGACAGTTTATGTTTTGGCCACGACGGTGGTCGTTCTGTCTTTGGTAGACACGGGGCCACCCAGGACTAGCCCAGTGGGGAGTGAGTCGGAGTGGCCGGGAGAGTGTTGATAACCCACAAGTATAGGGGGTCAATTGTAGCCTCTTTCGATAAGTAAGAATGTCGAACCCAACGAGGAGCTAAAGGTAGAACAAATATTCCCTCAAGTTCTATCGACCACCGATACAACTCTACGCACGCTTAATGTTCGCTTTACCTAGAACAAGTATGAAACTAGAAGTACTTTGTAGGTGTTTTTGGATAGGTTTGCAAGAATATAAAGAGCACGTAAATAAAAGCTAGGGGCTGTTTAGATAAAGACACAACTAAAGTAGTTTTAGTAAAGAGCTTTTTGTCACGAGAAAGTTATTTGTCCCTAGGCAATCGATAACTAGACCGGTAATAATTATTGCAATTTTATTTGAGGGAGAGGCATAAGCTAACATACTTTCTCTACTTGGATCATATGCACTTATGATTGGAACTCTAGCAAGCGTCCGCAACTACTAAAGATCATTAAGGTAAAACCCAACCATAGCATTAAAGCATCAAGTCCTCTTTATCCCATACGCAAACAACCTACTTACTCGGGTCTGTGCTTCTGTCACTCACGCCACCCACCATAAGAAAATCATGAACATATTGCAAACCCTACAGCGGGAATCCCTCACGCTTGCGCGACACGGAGAGCACCATAGGACAGCACCAATAATAAAACATGTAACTCAAAGCAATCTTGATCATCAAATAACCCATAGGACAAAACGGATCTACTCAAACATCATAGGATAGCCATACATCATTGGGAAATAATATATAGCGTTGAGCACCATGTTTAAGTAGAGATTACAGCAGGCAAGAGAGAGGTTACACCGCTGCATAGAGGGGGGAAGAGTTGGTGATGATGGCGGTGAAGTTGTTGGTGAAGATTGCGGTGATGATGATGGCCACGGCGGCATTCCGGCGCCACCGGAAGAGAAGGGGAGAGGGGGCCCCTTCGTCTTCTTCTTCCTTGACCTCCTCCCTAGATGGGAGAAGGGTTTCCCCTCTGGTCCTTGGCCTCCATGGCGTGGGAGGGGCGTGAGCCCCTCCGAGATTGGATCTATCTCTCTGTCTCTCTCTGTTTCTGCGTTCTCCCCTGCTGCCCTTTCACCGTTTCTTTTATATCCGGAGACCCGTAACTCCGATTGGGTTGAATCTTCCGCCCAAATTTTTCACACAAAATTAGCTTTCTTGCGGCAAAAGAAGAGCATCAACTGCCTTACGGGTGGCCCACGAGGGGGGCAGGCGCGCCCCCTGCCTCGTGGCCACCTCGGGCACCGTCTCACGTTGATTCTTCCTCCCATATTCTCCAAATATTCCAAAAATATTCTCCGTCCGTTTTTTCCCCGTTTGGATTCCGTTTGATATGGGGTTTCTGCGAAACATAAAACATGCAACAAACAGGAATTGGCACTGGGCACTGGATCAATATGTTAGTCCCAAAAATAGTATAAAAAGTTGCCAAAAGTATATGAAAGTTGCATAATATTGGCATGGAACAATAAAAAATTATAGATACGACGAAGACGTATCAGCATCCCCAAGCTTAATTCCTGCTCGTCCTCGAGTAGGTAAATGATAAAAAAGATAATTTTTGATGTGGAATGCTACCTAGCATAATCTTGAACATGTATCTAATCATGGCATGAATATTAAGACACGAGTGATTCAAAGCAATAGTCTATCATTTGACATAAAAACAACAATACTTCAAGCCTACTAATAAAGCAATCATGTCTTTTCAAAATAACATGGCCAAAGAAAGTTATCCCTACAAAATCATATAGTCTGGCTATGCTCCATCTTCACCACACAAAATATTCAAATCATGCACAACCCCGATGACAAGCCAAGCAATTGTTTCATACTTTTGACGTTCTCAAACCTTTTCAACTTTCACGCAATACATGAGCGTGAGCCATGGACATAACACTATAGGTGGAATAGAATGGTGGTTGTGGAGAAGACAAAAAGGAGAAGATAGTCTCACATCAACTAGGCGTATCAACGGGCTATGGAGATGCCAATCAATAGATATCAATGTGAGTGAGTAGGGATTGCCATGCAACGGATGCACTAGAGCTATAAGTGTATGAAAGCTCAAACTGAAAACTAAGTGGGTGTGCATCCAACTTGCTTTCTCATGAAGACCTCGGGCATTTGAGGAAGCCCATCATAGGAATATACAAGCCAAGTTCTATAATGAAAAATCCCACTAGTATATGAAAGTGATAACTCAAGAGACTCTCTATATGAAGAACATGGTGCTACTCTGAAGCACAAGTGTGGTAAAAGGATAGTGACATTGCCCCTTCTCTCTTTTTCTCTCATATTTTTTTTATTTTCTCTTTTTTTGGTGGGCTTCTTTGGCCTCTTTTTTTAATTTGGGCTTCTTTGGCCTCTTTTATTTTTTTGTAAAGTCCGGAGTCTCATCCCGACTTGTGGGGAATCATAGTTTCCATCATCCTTTCCTCACTGGGGCAATGCTCTAATAATGATGATCATCACACTTTTATTTACTTACAACTCAATATTACAACTCGATATCTAGAACAAAGATATGACTCTATATGAATGCCTCCGGCGGTGTACCGGGATGTGCAATGATCTAGTGTAGCAAAGATATCAAAAAACAGACAAGTCATGAAAATATCATGCTAGCTATCTTACGATCATGCAAAGCAATATGACAATGATGCTCAAGTCATGTATATGATGATGATGATGGAAGTTGCATGGCAATATATCTGGGAATGGCTATGAAAATGCCATGATAGGTAGGTATGGTGGCTGTTTTGAGGAAGATATAAGGAGGCTTATGTGTGACAGAGCGTATCATATCACGGGGTTTGGATGCACCGGCAAAGTTTGCACCAACTCTTGAGGTGAGAAAGGGCAATGCACGGTACCTAAGAGGCTAGCAATGATGGAAGGGTGAGAGTGCGTATAATCCATGGACTCAACATTAGTCATAAAGAACTCACATACTTATTGCAAAAATCTATTAGTCATCGAAACAAAGTACTACGCGCATGCTCCTAGGGGGATAGATTGGTAGGAAAAGACCATCGCTCGTCCCCGACCGCCACTCATAAGGAAGACAATCAATAAATAAATCATGCTCCGACTTCATCACATAACGGTTCACCATACGTGCATGCTATGGGAATCACAAACTTCAACACAAGTATTTCTACAATCCACAACTACCCACTAGCATGACTCTAATATCACCATCTTTATATCGCAAAACTATTGCAAGGAATCAAACATATCATATTCAGTGATCTACAAGTTTTATGTAGGATTTTATGACTAACCATGTGAATGACCAGTTCCTGTCATCTCTCTAAATAGATATAAGTGAAGCAAGAAATTTTCATTCTTTCTACAAAAGATATGCCTACGCTCTAACAAATATAAGTGAAGCAAAAGAGCATTCTACAAATGGCGGTTTTCTATGTAAAGAGAAACATGCAATCCAAACTTCAAATGATATAAGTGAAGCACATGAAGCATTCTATAAAGCCATACTCAAAAGATATAAGTGAAGTGCATAGAGCATTCTATAAATAAACCAAGGACTATCTCATACCAGCATGGTGCATAAAATAAAAGTGAAAACTAAATGCAAAAGACGCTCCAAGATTTGCACATATCGCATGAACGAAACGAATCCGAAAACATACCAATACTTGTTGAAGAAAGAGGGGATGCCTTCCGGGGCATCCCCAAGCTTAGACGCTTGAGTCTTCTTGAATATTTACTTGGGGTGCCTTGGGCATCCCCAAGCTTGAGCTCTTGCCTCTCTTCCTTCTTCTCACATCGAGACCTTCTCGATCATCGAACACTTCATCCACACAAAACTTCAACAGAAAACTCGGTAAGATCCATTAGTATAATAAAGCAAATCACTACTCTAAGTACTGTTGCAAACCAATTCATATTTTGTTTTTTCATTGTAGCTACTGTAATATAACTTTTTCATGGATTAATCCACTGATATAAATTGATAGTTTCATCAAAACAAGCAAACTATGCATCAAAAACAGAATCTGTCTAAAACAGAACAGTCTGTAATAATCTGAACATTCACCATACTTCTGTTACTTTAAAAATTCTGCCAAAATTAGGAAAAATAAAAAATTTGTATAGAAAGACAGTTCAAAAAGAATCAGAACCATTTGACATTCTAGTAAAAACTTAAAAATCGCGCACTACAGCCAAAGTTTCTGTCCTGCACCGCACAAACCAACAAGCATTGTAAACATCCTAAAGGCAAACCTTGGCACATTATTTTTATAATACAATGGAATTGTACAAGGGGATAATTATTTTTATTGAAAATTTTCTGTAATCAAGATTCACAAAGTTTCCGTGATCATGAACAAAGTTCAAGGCTAGCTCCCACTTCAACAATGCTCGTCTTTCTCACTTTCGCTTTTCTTTTTGAAAAGTTTCGGGTTCCCCTCTTTATTTTTTTTGTTTTTAACCTATATAAAAGCACTCAACATAAATAAATGACTCTCTAAAACTTCCGGGTTGTCTCCCTGGCAGCGCTTTCTTTGAAGCCATTAAGCTAGGCATATAGTGCTCAAGTAATGAATCCACCCGGATCCCAAGGTATATCAAAGCCAATTTTAATTAACAGTGATTTGTAATTTAGTAGTGAGCACAAAGTAACATATATCATGCAACAACGAAGTCTAACTCTCTTCCTATGCATCGGCATGTCATAAAAGAACAATTCATGCACACAAAGTAAAGGCCAATGCATAGTATAAACAGTTTCTTGCAATTTTATCATGTTGGAAACATAGAGAGGCGGAGATGTAGTTCCTCTCTCATAATAATTGCAAGTAGGAGCAGCAAGCACATGCATATTATATTCATCAAAATCATCATGTACAACGGTATAAGGCAACCCATCAATAATCCTTAATAAGGGTAAACTTCTCCGATATAGTGTAGTTGGGAGAATCCAAAAAGATAATAGGACTATCATGCGTGGGTGCAATAGCAACAATTTCATGTTTAACATAAGGAACTATAGCAAGTTCATCTCCATAAGCATAATTCATATTGGCATCTTGGCCACAAGCATAGAAAGCATCATCAAAAAGGGATATTTCAAGGGAATCAACGGGATCATAACAATCATCATAGCAATCATCCTTCGGTAAGCATGAAGGGAAATTAAACAATGTATGAGTTGAAGAGTTACTCTCATTAGAAGGTGGGCACGGGTAGCTAATCCGCTCTTCCTCCTTTTGTTCTTCGCTCTCCTCCTTGTCTTTTTCATCCAATGAGCTCACAGTTTCATCAATTTCTTCTTCCATAGATTCCTGCAAAATATTAGTCTCTTCTTGGACAGCGGAGACTTTCTCAATAAATGCATCAATATCAGAATTGAATTCATAATTGGCATAGCAATATTTAAGGATAGCTAAATTTTCAGGTCTATAAACAGCATCATAAAGATTTTCAAATTCTTTGAACAAAGATTCAATTTCATAAGCACCCATAAAAGCAACAAATCTTCTATTTGTTCCACATCATAGTAATAATATATACCTCTAGCATAAGAAGCCAAGGTTTCATTATCATTAAATTTGCATGAAAAGGGAAGGTGTGGAGCCTTCATCCTAGAGCAACAAGTATAATCATATCTCAAGCATAGTTGCCTAGCATACCACTTCAACATATAAATTTGATCCCATAATAGTTTCCCTTTTTGAGTCAAGCGATAATCCCTAAAGTATTCACGTTGATCCAACGTGTCTCCCATTACCAAATTGAATGGGGTTTTCTCTGGATTATCAAAGTAGTACATAATATCTATCACATAACGAGCATCGAGGGTTTTAGGAGGTTCCCCGTCTCAATGAGCAGCAAGTACACCTCTTTTTTTGGTATTTCGTGTTCCATATCCATAACTAAAGATAGAGAACAACTAAGAAAAGCAAATAAAAATTACTTAGTGATAAAGCAAACAAGCACACACGAGAATATTCACCCCACGCTATTGCTCCCCGGCAACGGCGCCAGAAAAAAGGTCTTGATAACCCACAAGTATAGGGGGTCAATTGTAGCCTGTTTCGATAAGTAAGAGTGTCGAACCCAACGAGGAGCTAAAGGTAGAACAAATATTCCCTCAAGTTCTATCGACCACCGATACAACTCTACGCATGCTTAACGTTCGCTTTACCTAGAACAAGTATGAAACTAGAAGTACTTTGTAGGTGTTTTTGGATAGGTTTGCAAGAATATAAAGAGCACGCAAATAAAAGCTAGGGGCTGTTTAGATAAAGACACAACTAAATTAGTTTTAGTAAAGAGCTTTTTGTCACGAGAAAGTTATTTGTCCCTAGGCAATCGATAACTAGACCGGTAATCATTATTGCAATTTTATTTGAGGGAGAGGCATAAGCTAACATACTTTCTCCACTTGGATCATATGCACTTATGATTGGAACTCTAGCAAGCGTCCGCAACTACTAAAGATCATTAAGGTAAAACCCAACCATAGCATTAAAGCATCAAGTCCTCTTTATCCCATACGCAAACAACCTACTTACTCGGGTCTGTGCTTCTGTCACTCACGCCATCCACCATAAGCAAATCATGAACATATTGCAAACCCTACAACGGGAATCCCTCACGCTTGCGCGACACGGAGAGCACCATAGGACAACACCAATAATAAAACATGTAACTCAAAGCAATCTTGATCATCAAATAACCCATAGGACAAAACAGATCTACTCAAACATCATAGGATAGCCATACATCATTGGGAAATAATATATAGCGTTGAGCACCATGTTTAAGTAGAGATTACAGTGGGTAAGAGAGAGGTTACACCACTGCATAGAGGGGGGAAGAGTTGGTGATGATGGCGGTGAAGTTGTTGGTGAAGATTGCGGTGATGATGATGGCCACGGCGGCGTTCCGGCGCCACCGGAAGAGAAGGGGAGAGGGGGCCCTTCGTCTTCTTCTTCCTTGACCTCCTCCCTAGATGGGAGAAGGGTTTCCCCTCTGGTCCTTGGTCTCCATGGCGTGGGAGGGGCATGAGCCCCTCCGAGATTGGATCTATCTCTCTGTCTCTCTCTGTTTCTGCGTTCTCCCCTGCTGAGGGAGTCCTAGATTAGGGGGTCCTCGGACTGCCGGACTATATACTTTGGCCGGACTGTTGGACTATGAAGATACAAGATTGAAGACTTCGTCCCGTGTCCCGATGGGACTCTCCTTGGCGTGGAAGGCAAACTTGGCAATTCAGATATGTAGATCTCCTCCCTTGTAACCGACTCTGTGTAACCCTAGCCCCCTCCGGTGTCTATATAAACCGGAGGATCTAGTCCATAGGACTACATCAACAATCATAATCATAGGCTAGCTTCTAGGGTTTAGCCTCTACGATCTCGTGGTAGGTCAACTCTTGTAATACTCATGTCATCAAGATCAATCAAGCAGGAAGTAGGGTATTACCTTCATCGAGAGGGCCCGAACCTGGGTAAACATTGTGTCCCCCGCCTCCTGTTACCATCCGCCTTACACGCATAGTTCGGGAACCCCTACCCGAGATCCGCCGGTTTTGACACCGACATTGGTGCTTTCATTGAGAGTTCCACTGCACCGTCACCATAAGGCTTGATGGATCATTCAATCATCGTCAACGATGCAATCCAGGGTGAGGTTTTTCTCCCCGGGAAGATCTTCGTATTCGGTGGCTTCGTACTGCGGGCCAACTCGCTTGGACATCTGGAGCAGATCAAAAGCTACGCCCCTGGCCGTCAGGTCAGGTTTGGAAGCTTGAACTATACTGCCGACATCCGCGGAGACTTGATCTTCGATGGATTCGAGCCCATGTCAGGTGCGCCGCACAGTCACGACGGGCATGACTTAGCTCTGCCGTCGGACAGTGTTCGGGAGATCCCACCTGTAGCTACTCCGGCTCTCAATCCGAAGTAGATTGCGCCATCCGAGGACGGGTGGATGGACCCCGCCACGGAGACCGCACACTCAGCGGCGATAGAGCCGAATACTGACTTCACCACCTATGAGACCCGTGTTGCTGGACACCTGGATTCGTCCCCGGCCACGGGCTCCGAACCGCCTGCGTCCGTGCCAATCGAATCTGATTGGGCAATGATCATGGGGTTTTCCTCCGCGGATATCTTTCAGCACTCACCATTGGGCGACGTGCTAAACTCATTAAGGTCTCTCTCTTTGTCAGGAGGCCCTTGGCCGAACTGTGTTCGGCTTGAGTGGGAAGCGAACGACGAAGAAATTCGTTCCCCACCCACCACCCACTTAATAGCCACTGTCGACGACTTATCCGACATGCTCGATTTCGACTCTGAATACATCGACGGTATGGACGACGATGCAGGAGAGGAACAGGAACCATCACCCACAGGGCGCTGGCAGCCACTTCATCATACGATATATACATTGTGGATACACCCAAAGAAGACAATGACGAGGAACGGAAGGATGCAGCGAAGGATAGTTCCCTCGAGAAGCAACCAAAGCGACGACGTAGGCGCCGCTCCAAATCCCGCCTCGGCAAAAACAGCGATAACAGCGCAGGAAAAAATAATACCCCGGTCGACTCCAAAGGAAACGACGACCACATGGACCCAGCGATGGAGCAGGATGAGCCAGCGGATGGCGAACATAGTACGGAGCCGCTGTCCGATCACGGTGACGCCGAGGGTAAAACTCATCAACTTGTCTCCGGAGAGGAGAACAGTCCGGACGACGATGCACACATCGTCCCGGAAAGGCACTTGGAACAAGAGAACCTCCATAGAAGGCTTATTGCCACCGCGAGGAGCCTGAAGAAGCAAAAGCAAAGGCTTAAGGCCATGCAGAATACGCTCAACAGCAGATGGAACAAAGTGCTTGACACCGAAGAAAAGTACGGTGGCAGTCGCCACACAAAGAGCTATCCAAAGCGCAAGCTGCTGCCTGAATTCGACGACGAGGCTTTAGAGCCCATTCAGCTGAAAAATAAAACGGCCGATCAGCCGGATCGACCACCCCGTGGCCGCGACAGGGCAGCTAACGACGTCGCACACAAGTCAGCGCACGATTTACGTGAGGACCTGCACAAAAAACCGGTATGGCCAGGTCCATCTACGGATCTAGGAAGCGAGCTCCGGCACAGAATCATGGCCGCCCAAATGACTATACTGACCGAATAACAGCTCGGAATCAAAACCGAACACTACAACCGTCAGAAGAATGCCATGGCACATCCAAATACAGGGGTGCCGCGCACCCCTTATGCTTCACCGATGAGGTGCTGGATCATGAATTTCCAGAGGGATCCAAACCTGTGAACATAGAGGCATACGACGGAACGACAGACCCTGGGGTCTGGATTGAGGACTTTATCCTTCACATCCACATGGCTCACAGGGCGCTGGACAGCCACTTCATCATACGATATATACATTGTGGATACACCCAAAGAAGACAATGACGAGGAACGGAAGGATGCAGCGAAGGATAGTTCCCTCGAGAAGCAGCCAAAGCGACGACGTAGGCGCCGCTCCAAATCCCGCCTCGGCAAAAACAGCGATAACAGCGCAGGAAAAAATAATAGTCCGGTCGACTCCAAAGGAAACGACGACCACATGGATCCAGCGACAGAACAGGACGAACCAGCGGACGGCGAACACAGTACGGAGCCGCTGTCCGATCACGGCGACGCCGAGGGTAAAGATCATCAACCTGTCTCCGGAGAGGAGAATAGTCCGGACGACGATGCACACATCATCCCGGAAAGGCACTTGGAACAAGAGAACCTCCACAGAAGGCTTATTGCCACCGCGAGGAGCCTGAAGAAGCAGAAGCAAAGGCTTAAGGCCGCGCAGAATAAGCTCAATAGCAGATGGAACAAAGTGCTTGACACTGAAGAAAAGTACGGTGGCAGTCGCCACACAAAAAGCTATCCAAAGCGCAAGCTGCTGCCTGAATT
Source organism: Triticum aestivum (assembly GCF_018294505.1). Taxonomy (NCBI): domain Eukaryota; kingdom Viridiplantae; phylum Streptophyta; class Magnoliopsida; order Poales; family Poaceae; genus Triticum; species Triticum aestivum. Next base: position 430,622,841 of record NC_057802.1, read on the forward strand.
CGATGACGAGGCTTTAGAGCCTACTCAGCCGAAAAATAAAACGGCCGATCAGTCGGATCTACCACCCCGTGGTCGCGATAGGGCGGCTAACGATGCCGCACATAAGTCAGCACACGATTTACGGGAGGACTCGCGCCAAAAAGCAGGTATAACCAGGTCCATCTACGGATCTAGGAAGCGCGCTCCGGCACAGAATCAAAATCGAACACTACAACCGTCAGAACGCCACGATACATCCAAATACAGGGGTTCCGCACACCCCCTATGCTTTACCGATGAGGTGCTGGATCATGAATTTCCAGAGGGATTCAAACCCGTGAACATAGAGCCGTACGACGGAACGACAGACCCTGGGGTCTGGATTGAGGACTTTATCCTTCATATCCATATGGCTCGCGGAGACGATCTCCACGCCATCAAATATTTGCCCCTCAAGTTGAAAGGACCAGCTCGGCATTGGCTGAAAAGCCTCCCCGAAAACTCAATTGGAAGTTGGGAAGAGCTTGAGGATGCTTTTAGGCCCAATTTTCAAGGGACCTATGTCCGACCTCCGGATGCAGACGATTTAAGTCATATAATTCAACAGCCTGGAGAGTCAGCCCAAAAGCTTTGGAACAGATTCCTCACTAAGAAGAATCAAATCGTTGATTGCTCGGACGCCGAAGCCTTAGCGGCTTTCAAACACAGTGTCCGGGACGAATGGCTCGCCAGACACCTCGGCCAGGAAAAACCGAGGACAATGGCAGCCCTAACAAGCCTTATGACCCGCTTTTGCGCGGGCGAAGATAGTTGGCTGGCCCATAGCGGCACCAGCGACCCAGGCACATCCGAAGTCAGGGATGGCAATGGAAAACCACGACGCAACAAAAGCAAGCGTCGAAACAATGAAGACAGCCCCGATAATACGATGGTCAACGCCGGATTCAGGGGCTCTCGACCCGGTCAATAGAAAAAAGCCATTTAAAGGCAGCAGAGATGGACTTTCCAGCCTAAATAAGATTCTAGACAGGTTATGTCAGATTCATGGCACCCCCAAAAAACCTGCAAATCCACACCCACAGAGAATGCTGGGTTTTCAAGCAGGCCGGCAAGACTAAACGCCGAACGCAAAGGGAGGGAGACACCAAGCGAAGACGACGATGAGCCTCGCCAGCCGAACACTGGAGGACAAAAAAATCCCACCAGAAGTCAGAATAGTGAATATGATTTACGCAACTCACATACAAAAGAGAAGGCGCAAATGCGCACTCCGAGACGTATACGCTGTAGAGCCCGTCGCCCCCAAGTTCAATCCTTGGTCGGCCTGCCCGATCACTTTTGATCGCAGGGATCATCCGACTAGTATCCGGCACGGAGGATCGGCTGCCTTGGTGCTCGACCCAATAATTGATGGATACCATCTCACCCGAGTCCTTATGGACGGCGGCAGTAGTCTTAATCTGATATATCAGGACACTGTCCGCAAAAATGGGGATAGACCCGTAAAGAATCAGCCAAAGCAATACTACCTTTAGAGGAGTAATACCAGGCATCGAGGCCCACTTCACATTGCTCTCTAAGTACTAGAGGTTGTATTCGGTTCGCCCGACAACTTCCGAAGCGAAGAATTTAATCTTTGAACATCGCGCCATTCCGAAGCGGCTATCACGCACTAGTCGGAAGAACGGCCTTCGCTCATTCCAATGTAGTACCGCATTACTCTTATCTTTAAACTTAAGATGCCCGGTCCACGTGGCGTCATCACAGTTAGAAAAATACAGAGCGTTCCTTATGTTCGGAAGAATATGTGGCGGCTCTAGTAGCCGAACCACTGAACGACCTCTCCAACCAGAATAAATGATCGGTTCTTAAGACCACGAACACGGTTAGACGAGTCCGACGCACCACCAGTGGTAAACAGCCCAGATAAACCTGAGCTTGGGACGATGGATATACCCCCATAGGTGGTGCTAGGGGCTGCCCGCATGTAAAAAATCCCATAGTTCAGCTTGACCCTATTAATACAAATAACAGATTGCATGTTCATGGTTCATTCAGAATAACCAACTTTTCACACGAAGTTTTTCACCTGGGTTTTTCCATTTTACAGATGACCATCGTGCTACACCCTTCCCGGATACGGCACAACAGAGATAAAGGTGCAGATGTGCAGCAGGGCCCCGCTCAAAGGTTTCTTTTTAGATTAAGACCCTGCGTAAACCTTTTCTCTTTAATGTCTCTTGTTGCTTCATACCCTCCGGACACTTATCACAACCGGAAGGGATACTGGCATTATTGGCATTTTTGTCACGCCAGATTAATGCATGTACCTGGAAACTCAGGGCTCATTATCGAGGGCGTTACTCAGCCTAGTATATGTTGTAGAAGTCTGAATACCTTAGGGGAGTGTTCGGCGTCGCGAGTTTGGCCTTATATGCATCAGCTCCGAATCATGTCTTTGGTCAATAGTTGGGTTTGCCCGGCTCCCATGTGTTGGTACCTTACGTTCCGCTATATCGGCTAAGGTAGCGCTGGGAGAACTACTGCGATTGTGCCCTGGTTCATCCGGACGAGCACCTCAGTAGAGAAAGCCGAAAACTGACTGTCATGATATAGCGCGAGACTGGTCAACCACTCGATGACTCATAGGAATCTTCGCGATTCTACCGCATTAACGAAGGACCGGTTTCCCGGTCATGTATGTGCGCGCACCGTATTCGGGCGAGCGCGGAAGTACCAGGGGCTATATAGTAGCCCCACCGTCAAACTCCTATGGCTAAGTGAAAGTGTTAAAGCAATATAGTCCGATTGCCTTGTTCGTCGCGCTATCACCTCCTTAATGGACCAAGACGTTGGATCAAGTGTGAACATGTGCTTTTCCGAACACCCCCGCATTATATGCGTGGGGGCTGAAGCCGACGACTGCAAACTTTCAGGTTATATACATACATAAACGGCCGCACAGGAGGCATCATAATACTTTCAGGCAAAAGTATAAAAATAGCCTTTATAATCCAAATAACATTGTTTTTACAATCGGGATACATGTCACTCGAACATGATACTCTTCGAGCACTGAGCCTCTATTAAACGAGCACCTTCTAGGACTTCTTCAAAATAGTGCTCGGCCGAAACCTGGCCTACGGCCGGATTCTGGGTTGCAATAGCGGTGGTCTTCATCTCTGCCCAGTATGTCTTGACACGGGCAAGAGCCATCCGTGCACCCTCTATGCACGCCGACCTCTTTACAGCGTCGATATGCGGCACAGCACCAAGAAATCGTTGCACTAAACCAAAATAACTATTCGGCCTTGGTACATCCGGCCAAAGATGATCCACAACAGACCTCATGGCAAGCCCGGACAACCTATGGAGTTCGGCCCACTCGGCCATTTGCTCATTCAACAGCAGCGGATGCGTTGGAGCACTGAACTGCGACCAGAACAACTTTTCCACTTCGTGATCTTTTTGATCTTTGAAAAACTCAGTCGCATTAGCAGCACTCGTTGCCAAGTCCAAGTACGCGTCTGCAGAACTCCATAGTTGGTCCAGAAGGGCATACTTTGGATCTCCGAACTTCGTCCGCAACAAAAAGGGCTTCCCAGCTGTGATATCTCTGGCTTGACGGAGCTCCTCCTTCGCCCTCTGATTTTAGAACGGGTTTCCTTGACTGCTTCCATGGCTTTCTTCAGGTCCGCTGCTTGCGCTTGGCTTTCCTTTTTAAGAAGCTCATACCGGTCAGCGGCATCCTTCAGCTCAACAGCCATCTTGGCTTGTTTTTCTTCGCTCTGGTGATGAGCAGCCTGTTCGGCTCTTAACTCTTCGGCCGCCTTTAGTGCGGCCGCATCACTTCTCCTGGCTTGTTCCTTGGCTCGGGCAAGCTCCGCCCGAAGGATCTCCACGGCGGCAGCTCCATCTGCAGTCATAGAATATTATAGATACTAGCATCATGCTCCTCTTAATACCTGTTAACACTGGAGAATACATACCCTGTGCCTCGTCAAGCCGCTTGTTTACAAGCACGATGTCGGCATCTGCCGCATCCAGTTGCCGCCTTAGTTCGGCAAACTCACCAGTCCGGCTAGCCACCGGACCCTCAGCCGCCTGCACATGAAAGCAGCATGATCATTACCTGGGACTATGATCCTCTGTTTGCTGCCTTTTCGACAGCAACCAGAGTCTCAGGGGCTACTATCCGCATAGGGCACACCTAGCGTGTGCGGTACCGTCAAAGATATATATATTACTTTGCATACCTCCAAGCCTCTTAGCAGGCTCATAAAAGCTTCATGCAACCCACTTTTGGCAGAAGAAATCCTCTCAACCACCGTACCCATTAAAGTACGATGCGCCTCTGAGATAGCCGCTTGCTCCAGAATACTCATCAGTGCGTCCGGTCGCGCACCGGACAGTCCCGGACTCTTTTTGTGGCTCTCCTTAGGAGCCGGATACTCCGGACTTCGGGTGGCCGAAAGGTTACCTTCTGGCCTTGGTGGATCAGGAGAAATCCTCCGTGACGACACCTCAGGGTCATCCGCCTCATGAGGCGGGGAGACAGGGGGAGGCGTTTTGCTCTCCATCATCTCCGGAAGAAGATCCCCCGAAGACGAACTCTGTTGAGAAGGGCTACGATCCGAACTACAAGACATACGTCTCGGTTATTGTCCTCAGAAATGAAGCAGGATAAATTTATCGAAAGTACTTTTGTTTACTTACATCTCGATGGAGGGCTGATCCCCTTGCGGGCACTGTAGGGTAAGGATGCCCTCCGGGGCAGGGCCCCCTGGCGAAGGTTTCTTCCCTCGTTTGGAAACCATTGTTTCCAAGTCTTCAGAGGCGGTCCTCTTCCTTCCTTGGGGAGAGGGAATTTTAGATTCTTCTCCCCGGTTATCCTCCTTCGTGGAGACACTAATTCCCCCGGTTTGGATGAGTAATGAGTGAGGCCCGCTTTCGGCTTCTTTATTCCTTCCTCTATCTTCCCCTGATGGCACTTGATAAGGCGCGAGCTCAAGCATTCTGGCTAGTACTGGATCCACTGAGCCTTCGGGAAGGGGGGCCGAACACCTGATCATCTTCGCCTTTTTTATCCAGTCCTGGTCAAAGAGCGACTTTTCAGAATGATGTTGTGATAAATAAAGAGAGAGCATGTTCGGCCAAAGAATTACTTACTTGGGTGTCTGGACGATTGCAGTTTAGACCCGCATCCTCGATGTCCGGACACTTTATTCGTGATCCGAAGAACAATCTATACATCTCTTCGAGCGTCACGCCAAAGAATTGCTGAATAGTTCGTCGTCCTTCTGGGTTGAACTCCCACATACGGAGAGGTCGACGTTGGCATGGCAGGACCCGACGAACTAGCATGACTTGCATTACCTTGACAAGGCTGACATCTCTCTTGAGGAGATCTCAGATGCGACTCTGCAATGTCGGCACGTCATTAACTGGCCCCCAGTCCAGCCCCTTATTGACCCATGACGCCAGTTGTGGAGGGGGGCCCGAACGGAAGGCGGGGGCAGCTACCCACTTAGTACTTCGGGGGGCTGTGATGTAAAACCACTCCCGCTGCCATAAGTTGGACACCTCCGGGAAGGTTCCCTTTGTCCATGGAGCATCGACGCCTTTGCTTATTATGGCACCTCCGCATTCTGCATGTCGCCCATCGATCATCTCCAGCTTCACACTGAAGGTCTTGAGCCATAAGCCGAAGTGTGGGGTGATACAGAGGAAGGCCTCGCACACGAGATGAACGACGAGATGTGAAGGATGGAATCCGGAGCCAGATCATGGAAATCGAGCCCGTAATAGAACATAAGCCCTCTAACAAAGGGATCAAGACTAAAGCCTAGCCCTCAGAGGAAGTGGGAGACAAATACGACACTCTCGTTAGGTTCGGGAGTAGGGATGACCTTCCCTCGAGCAGGCAGCCTGTGCGAGATTTCGGCGGTCAGATACCTGGCTTCTCTTAGCTTCTTGATGTCCTCCTCTATGACAGAGGAGGGCATCCACCAGCCTTGAAGGTTGGATCCGGACATGATTGAAGGTCCGAAACGCTTAGCCTGAACCTTGGGTGTTGGAATTCAAGGTGGGGGAAGGGAAGGATCGAGCGCGATAAGAAAAGGACAGGCCTTGGCCTCTTTTTAAAGAGGGTGAATATCAAGCGTCCTCTGCGTGGCCATTTGGAACTCGCCTAAAATCGAGGAGTCATACCAGCGGGCACGATTGGGTTACCCACACCCGTATTGATGAGAATCCCGTGATAAGGGGAACACGATCTCTGCTTCGACAAGACGAGCCAATAAAACCGCCTCGCAACACGTGCAGAGGCAGGCTGGGAAAAACGGTTCGTAATGACCGGACCACGACGGGACGTCACGCCATGAAAAGTTGTCAGCAGATTAGATTTGTGGAAATATTATACTCTCTACGGTGGTATGTGGAATTTGTTTTGCAGAGCCGGACTCATCGTCATTGAAGCCTGGTTAAGGGGCTACTGAGGGAGTCCTGGATTAGGGGGTCCTCGGACTGCCGGACTATATACTTTGGCCGGACTGTTGGACTATGAAGATACAAGATTGAAGACTTCGTCCCGTGTCCAGATGGGACTCTCCTTGGCGTGGAAGGCAAGCTTGGCAATTCAGATATGTAGATCTCCTCCCTTGTAACCGACTCTGTGTAACCCTAGCCCCCTCTGGTGTCTATATAAACTGGAGGATTTAGTCCGTAGGACTACATCAACAATCATAATCATAGGCTAGCTTCTAGGGTTTAGCCTCTACGATCTCGTGGTAGGTCAACTCTTGTAATACTCATATCATCAAGATCAATCAAGCAGGAAGTAGGGTATTACCTCCATCGAGAGGGCCCGAACCTGGGTAAACATTGTGTCCCCCGCCTCCTATTACCATCCGCCTTAGACGCACAGTTCGGGACCCCCTACCCGAGATCCGCCGGTTTTGACACCGACACCTGCTGCCCTTTCACCGTTTCTTTTATATCGGAGATCCGTAACTTCGATTGGCTTGAATCTTTCGCCCAGATTTTTCTCACAAAATTAGCTTTCTTATGGAAAAAGAAGAGCATCAACCGCCTTACGGGTGGCCCATGAGGGGGGCAGGCGCGCCCCCTGCCTCGCGGCCACCTCGGGCACCGTCTCGCGTTGATTCTTCCTCCCATATTCTCCAAATATTCCAAAAATATTCTCCGTCCGTTTTTATCCCATTTGGATTCCGTTTGATATGGGGTTTCTGCGAAACATAAAAGATGCAACAAACAGGAACTGGCACTGGGCACTGGATCAATATGTTAGTCCCAAAAATAGTATAAAAAGTTGCCAAAAGTATATGAAAGTTGCATAATATTGGCATGGATCAATCAAAAATTATAGATACGATGGAGACATATCAAGTGTCATGGCAGTAGGTTGGTTTCGTCGGAATGCCTTTGGTCCACCCAAATGGGATGACGAGGCCATGGGTTCCGTGGTGTGGGTACAGTGCGCTACCTCTGCAGAGTGTTTATAAAGTCTATCGATAGCGACACAGTTCATAGTAGGTCACACTATCTGATCTTGGTCGAAATGGAGGATAAACCTGAAATAATTAAGTAAATGAATGTGGTAACAAGAATGTGGTGACTTGGACTATGAGATAATCGTGAGAAGTCACGGCGATGTTTTGATATGATCACGAGACGAGGTCTCGGTGAGTGTTGGAGACCAAGTATTGGTCATGGTTGTGATCGCCGGAAAGATCACCGTTTGAGACCAAGTGATGGTCATGGTTGTGATCGCCGGAAAGATCACTGTTTGGTTACAAGGCAACCCATTGGTAAGAGAGTCCGAGGGACTCAGTGCACAAGTTTGGTTGCATTGCATGAGTAATATGTTTGCATTTAAAGAACCATGGTCGAACAGGAGATAGTTGCATAAAGTTAACATGCTATGTCTGCATTGGATATGATCGGTAGTTTATTTTCAACATAGTTTCATGATGCCATGCCATGCTTCGATTTATATGTTAAATTATGCCATGATTTATATGATATGCTATGTTTTGCTATTACCATGTTATAAGCGTGTTTTGATATGCCATGTTATTACCATGTTAGTAGATGCTATGGTGTTGTTCATGCTTAGTTGACCTATATCATGCCATGTTTAGTAATTGATATGAGATAGGTTGTTGCATGCGCTTGGTTCTTGCTTTGTCTTCTGCTTGTTTGGATGCTATGTATTTGGTTGTCTTGCAAGTACATTCAATGTACTGACCTGGCGTGTCATGGCAGCCTGTAGGTCGTGCCTGGATTGTTCGCTTGTTCCGTCGTGCTAGGCCGTAATCTTGCTAGTCCTGTGAGTTGTGGAGCCCAGCCAGAGTTGTTATGCTGTCAAACCAAGACTTCCGCCGCCATTTAAATAGCCTTAGGGCTATGCCAGATGATTGTCTTCATCAATGATGTACTCTTCTATACATGTATTTGATGAATATTCTTGTACCTGGAATGCTGTATCTTGGACCTGCCGTGCGTCAGGTGTTATCCTGGGCTGATGTGCGAAGGCCCCCTGCTCCATGCGGATCGGGGTGCCACAGGACATGGTATCAGAGCAGCCAGGCTGGCATAGGTTATCCTAGTATTAGATCACCGCTCCCATTAAACCGTAATAACCCTAAGGGATTTGACCCATCCCTGGCATCCAGCATGGCCACTGTTAATCCACAGGTGGCGTAGTCGGGACCGACACATCCTCACCCCGCTGTCCCCACATAGTTATCCGTGGAACGAATAGCAACCATATCCTTTCTGCTCGGCCGCACCGCTTTTCCTTCGCCATTAAGGGAAAGGGGCCACACCATGCAGGCATGTCCCGCATAGCTGTCTATAAAAGCCCCCTTTCCGCTAGCCGTGTCGCTCACTCCGCAGTCAGCCATGTCCCTGCAGAGAAGCCTAGCTAGTAACACTCCAGCCATGGCGAGCACCTTCAAAGCTCCCAAGTTTTACACCCGCACATTTGCCGTCAACCATACAGGCTTTCCACCCCTTCTTGCTGAGATGCTCACCAAAGCCTTTGGCTGTAATGCTAGCCCCGATTATTTGGTGTTCCAGTCGACACCCATTCCTCACCTTCATCGCTATGATGCAAGAGTGCACATCGGCCCAGGTCCCGCAGTAGATGGCCAGCCGTTGGTTTTTCAGGGTAGAGCCATGCCTACCACTGATTTGGCCATTCAGGCCGCTGCTGTGGAGGCTATCCTATACCTCCAAACCAAGTTCCCGCATGTGGCAATGAGGCAGGAGTTCTGCTTTTTCCCCATTGTGGCAGAAGGAGGAATGCAGCCTTCTCCCGCTATCCAAGGAGATGACCCCGCAATCGCTCACCTGGTGCAGTATATCACCGCCGAGGGGATGATGATTGCCAAGATGCTTGCCGAGTTTAGAACTCTGGACAACGATGCGGTGCGAGTCGTCAAGGAAGCTTACTGTGAAGCTCGTAAATTCGCATCTCAAGTCATTTGCCCAACGCCATCCGAACCAGTGCTACCCTCTCAGCCTGTGTTGTGGCCTAGATCCAACATCGTCACCCTCGACAAGGCTCCTTTACGGATCCACCAACAGCATTTGCTCGGATCAATTTCAGCCACACCCCCAGCAGCCGAACCCCAACCCATAGTGCTGTCGGACGATGAAGATGGAGATTGGCTCAGTCTCTGTCCTCCCGGAGAGCCCCAGCAAGGCAAGTCCTCTGCATGACCTCACTCAAGTAGTGAGATGAGCAGTCTGTCGGTTCATCCCCGATACGAGGATAGAACTATGTATCCCGGAATGAGTAGTTTCGTTTAGCGCATAGCGCGTTCGTGCTTTGTTGTATGCTTGCACTGTTGTAACCCGTGTGTTACGTATGTTTTCATGCTTTCTTTTTGTTTTTCTCTCTGTCAAGCAGACATGTTTGACAGGGTTGACACTGTGTTGCTAACAAGATTTTAATTAGTAGATCACATACACTAAAATAACACTGACTCGTCTCGAGTCTATAATAAAATGCGCGCCGGTGTAGGTATATGTATGCCAGGAGTACATATACCCACTAGCATTAAAACACTTTAGTATGATTTGTCTGGTGTGTTTTTCCGTTGCATGTTATTGCATCTGTCTGTTTGCTAGTTTAGATTATACTGCATACTGCACGCATACCCAGTCCACCCACGAGTACATTTAGGGCAGTACTCGGGGGAATGCAAAGTCACATATCCCTATCTATCTGTGCATACACCGTATGCCGGATTTTCAAATCCAGAGCCCCGCAGAGGCATTTCAGCCTGGAAATTCCTCGTCTCTAATTCTTTTTCCCGATTTCATTTCTGGAGGAACACTGCCAACTTTATTTCACTCGATCCAGTACATCTACCCCGGTACAGATTTCACCCTCGATTCTACCTCGACATCTACATTTCGTGGAGCTATCCGCGAATTTTTTTCCGTACTCCGTGTGATTCTTGAGCTGGCGCAGCCACCTCACCTGCATCTGGACCCCCATCACCACCATCATCTCAGCCTTGCGTGATGCCAGGCTAGTAGCCACCCGCTCCACCGCACCATGCGATTACTCCGCCGGTGCAAAGCGACGGAGAATCAAGCGTGGCGGAGGACCACCCAGTGCACCATCTTCTCCCGCATCTCGAGCCACCGCACCGAGCCGCACATTGTTCCGAGCTCGATCATTCCTGATGAGAATCAGCAGGAGGATCGATGAGCCGATCAGTGTGCCCAGCAGCGCTATGAGGAACAACCGTAGCGCCACCAAGAACACCTCCTCGCCGAAGGAGCTCGGTTCGATCTCGCCCAAACCGAAGAGGTAGTAGAGCGGCATTGTGTTTGTGCGTTGGAGGAGAGCCGCATTGCCGTTTTTATAGCCCAACCCCGGTGTACGGTGAGCGAGGTCCAGGAGAACCGCTCGTCGCTCGATCACCGGCGTCCAGGAGGCGAATCCGCGAGCAGTGCCGACAAGGTGCTGGCCCGCGACGTGACTGCACGCTGCACCAGCGCCGTGCACGCCGCACACTACGACACTAGGGTCATCATCGCCCTAGGAGCTAGATGCGCACTGTGCCAAGCCGCACGCGGAGCAGCAGCATAGAAGAAGCAGCAAGCCAGAGGTAGAGAAGGAGGCTGCCAGTGGGCCCTGGACCCACGTGTCAGCAGGTGAAACCATTGTTCATTGGGTGCATCTAGCATTTTTCAGGAGTTTGATCTCGAATGCCCCTAGCCGTGGATATAACCAGGTTTACCTTATCTCTCTTTGGGTGTACCAATCGTCGATGCCCCCAACTTGTTTGAATTTAACCAAAGGGTTAAAAAAATTAACCCAGAGGTTTTTCCCCAGAGTTGTTATTCTTGCGTTTGTGCTGTAACCCTAGGAATCTCGAGGACGAGATTCTTTTTAAGGGGGGAAGGTTTGTAACAACCCCAAAATTGGGTTATCAATTTTGTGCTGTTATTCCTTCCTGGCACTCATTTTAAAAAAAAACATTCTCCTGAGTTTGCTGGATGACTCTGACTATTCTTGTCATTTTCAACCTTTCAAAATCTTGCTCATGTCTTTGTCAGTGGGCAAGACCTCAATTGCATCATCTCAAACCCTAATTCCAAATTTTTGGAATTTGATTGTGGCCTTTGTGATTACAAAGGAGCCATCATTTTCTTTGATCTGTTGATCCTCCCAACTGTTCCTAGAGATCCTCCTATCTTTCTGAACCTTGGACATGCAAAAATATTGCTAAGTCCCATGCAATATTTTTGAATTGTGATTTATTCCTTTTCTTGCCTTTCTGAGGAATAAAATCCAAAGGCATAGCTAGCCATCTCCTAAATTCATGAGAATTGGTGGAGTTGATACTTATGCCTAATCCAAGCTCTGGCAAGTATATTGGCCATAATTAAATAAGGAAAATTGCCTTTTCCTATTTAATGCCAATATTGCATTTCTGCCATTTTCCAAAGGAACTACTATTTTTATAGCAGAGAAAATTCCCACATAAATTGTGGAGCTTGTCCTTGCTATATATTCACTAGTTCCATCCTAATATCATGTTCCTCAGTTCAAAATTTGGCACATGATCCAATGCAAGTTTCTTCCTTCTCTGAAAGTTTGCAAAGGAAGTGCTTTATTCCTAATTCCAATGGAGCTGCAATTTGGCAGGGTGATTAACATGGATAAATAACCCATGGATGCCAATTATGAGCTCAGTCCATTCATCCTAGCTCCCTGTGCAATTTTTCAAAGTTTCTAACCAGAATATAACTTTGTGAAGGAAGTACCTTCATAGAGTTTCCAAATGAGATGAAAATTTTCCATCCTCTCAGGTATCTCAAATCATTAGCCTCCACCTAAATTCAGTTCATTTCATTGAACTATGTGAGCACAGGAGCAATTCTTGGTTTCTGTCCAATTTTTCAGTTTGTGAAGCAAGTGCATTTTATCTTGCTCCATTATGGCTGAAAATATTCTCAGGCTTTCTCCTATCCATAGGATCCATCTACACCAAATTTTGGCTCAGTTCAATTAGTCATTTGCCCTGAGGATTTTTCTCAAGTTTCTGGGCAAAACTGATAGCTGTGAAGAAAGTACCATTTTGGCAAGTCCATTTGGTATGATATTTTTGCGGCATCTACATATGATCAAATCATCAAGCTTTGCCAAGTTTTAGCTCAATCCATCACTCCTAGTGAGTGTTTCTTCATGATTTAGTTTCTGGGTCAGATTTAGCAGTTGTACAACAACTATGCTAAATACTTGACCAAATGACCTCATAATTTCCAGGACCGTAGTCCTTGCTACTGTAAGCATCCCAGACATTAATTTTACCTTTTACCCTCTCTGGTTTACTCTCTAGCGTGTGGCCAAGTTTGCAACAACAAACTTGTGGAGCTTGGTTTACTCATCTCAATTTGTCTCTACCCTTTTCTTTACCATAGTAACA